>NW_010313546.1:27370-51545 GCF_000700745.2 Antrostomus carolinensis
GGCATGCCAAGTTGTGTATGTACTAAACTTACCTTTGTGTTGAACTTTATGGGGCTAGCTTTATGCATAAAGTCAGGTACATATTCTAGATATATTTGTATATGTATATATGTTTAAACATCCTTATACAATTTTGTCATAGTTCAGTATAGAAGCTTTTATACAGAAATATTTTGTAGATTTTGCATTAAAATACATGCAAAATAGCTTTGTACAAATGAAGTAGAAGGTCTGAAGACCATCTGAAAAAGAAAGGTGAAAGGAGATTAAAGTATTTTTATACTAAGGAGACATTTTAAACAGCTTTTATCTGTTTGGTCATTTTAATATCTTTATGTGATTCAATTGTGATGTAGCAGATGTGGTGTGTTATAAATCCAGAGGCAAAAGTAAACTCTTCTATAAATGGAGGAACATTTTCAAGATTGTATTTGTGCCACATTGGTCTTTGCATTCCTGTACTGTCTTTGTGTTTTTCTAAATCAATAGCAAGACCTGGAGTTGCAGTGTAGATGCATATATTCAATATAAAAGAGATGTATAAAAAAGATGCTTGTATTTAATATAAAAGAATATTTAATTGTACACCAGTCTGGTGTCAAGACAAAAGAAAAAACCTCTACTTGTTTGCTTTTTGTATAGGTCATCAGATTTTAAAGATTTTCTGAAGAAATGTTTGGAAAAGAATGTAGATGCAAGGTGGAGCGCAAGTCAACTTCTACAGGTAGAAAGAGTTAATTGTTCAGAACTGTTGTTTAAAGGCAAGCATATTTTGTATTTTTTAAAGCAAATCAGTATTACAGTAACTGTTTAAATAATTCAAATTAAGTGTTGATACACAATCTTTTTAACATTGTTGCATTGATCCTTATTTGGTAAAATCTGATTAAATGTGCAGATGAAAGTCTTTGTTTACATATTTTGATGTAATATAACTAAATACTTTTCATAAATATTTAAATTATACCTTGGTACTTATAAAGGATGGAGGAGATATTTATGTAAGTAGTTAATTGCTGACAGGTGTTTTAAAAGCTTTAGTGCTCAGCCTTCCTCTATAATGCTGTCACTGCAGAATAGCTAAACGAGAGGAGATGTGGCTAGGTACATTTGATTCTGTTTAACGTCAGCACGCATTTACTTCATCCAGAATAGATTTAAGCAGCAGGGCCAGGCAGAGAAAGAAGATTCAGTCAGTAGGAGAAGAACAGGTAGCTGTTTCTTTTGAAGAAAAATGTAGGCTTCTATGTTATTATTAGGAAGAATTGTTTTAAAGACAAAGTAGACTTTTTCTAGAAAGGAGATTTCTAAATAGAGCTGATCAGAAAATAATTTAACTGTGGAGCTGAAAAGAAATGAAACCCATTTCCAGGAAAAAATAACCTTTTAAAAAAATCTTTCTACTTTTATTATTTGGATTGTGAAGCAGGTTGGTATAAATTAATTATTTGCATTTATAACAAGTTTGTTAGACTACTTGCACAGTATATTTGAATACAAATGTTTTGATTTTAAAACTTTTGCAGAAAAAAAATACATTATGACAGTTATGATTAATGTTAACTGTGAATCTTCAAGTTTGGGACAACCAAAGTAACATTTCTCTGAAGTTACATTTCTTTCAAGTTTCGATTTTCCCACTGTGTACAATGAAGTCAGTGCTTAATATTGTTGTGCTTATTTTTTATTTTCACAAGCATCCATTTGTTACTGTAACTTCCAATAAACCAATAAGAGAACTGATTGCAGAAGCTAAGGCTGAAGTTACAGAAGAAGTTGAAGATGGTAAAGATGAGGATGAAGAAGAAGAAACAGAAAATTCTCTGGTCAGTTTAAAACTTACTTTTTTACATATGCAGCTAGTTTTAGTCACCAGTTTCCTATGGAGAACTCATTTTCTGATGTAATAACTTTTGCATCAAGGCTTCTAAGAATAAGGTATTGTAACCTTATTACAAAATAAGTAGTCAGCATTTTAAAAATTGGCATGTTCTTAAACTCCTTAAGAACCAATAATAAAGAATATTATCTAATAAAGAATATTATCTTCATTTATTTTTACATGTATATGTACTATATAATTTTAACAATCAGATATTGATTTTTGTATAAATGGTTTTAAGTCAAAATTACTAGATGAACGAGTAAATGTGTATTTGTATTCCATAAGGTGCTTAAGACATTAAGGAAGGTATGTGACCATTATAGTATAAACTATGTTTGTGGTTTTACAGTGTGGCTGTCAAATTAAAAAACAAAATCAAAAACCCCTATATTCTACCAAGATGAGGTTGCATTTTTGAGTGTATTTCTAAAGATGCTTCAGAATCTTACAAAGCAAGTTCAGTTCCTCAGAGGGCAAAGCCGTGAGGTTCAATGATATGGTAGTAGGTTGCAGAGTATACAGGTAGTGTGTTCTCTGACTTAACTGGCTCAAGCCCTATAAACATAGATAGTGACCAGTACCACCAGTAGCTGCCATTACCAGCAATGGTAACAAAGCCAAATGCATGTGCTCGAGGAGCATGCCTCCGTTCCCTCCTCGCCCTTCACCAAGCTAGTTATGTCCCCTGCCCTTCATACGACTTGTCCTGCCCACCTTTGGAGATCTCCAGGTGTTCATTCCCACCAACTTCCTCCAGGACTTATTGTCTATCTCCTAAGGCATCACCCACCATCTCCCTCTGCTGATTGATGCCAAGCCATCAGTCCCCAGGAGGGTTGGGATGAAGTCCACACTGTGACTCGATTAAGTGTCTCCACACAAGCAGCAGGTTAGGAAACTGTGAGGTAGATGCATTTACATTATTTAATGTGGTAGTTTTAAAAACTGCTTGGAGATCAACACTGAGCTTCTAGAACAATTACATGAAGAAATCTTTTAAATGCACTTTTGACTTAAAAGGAATTGTTTTCTGTATGCTTAGGAAAACCTAAAGGTAGGAAATGTGTGATCAGACCCGTGCTTGTTACAGTAGCTAACCTGCGGTGTTACCAATGGCAAATCAGAAGCCTGATCTGCAAATTACAGGGTTCTAACAGTAAATATAGACAGAGATATATTGCAATCACTTTGGAGAGTGAAAGGGCAATTATGGTTAAAATGATACTTTATTAGTATATTCTTTTGTATGTCTGTATGTAATCTGATAACATTCATTCATATTCCAGCCACAGCAATTTCTGCAGTTATGTAACTGTTTCTGTTCTAGTTCCATATTTCCACTTATTCAGATGTGCTGGAGGTTTTGAATACTTCAGTGGAGTTCCACAGTGATTAAAAAAACAGATATTTTTTTTTTTTTTCAGGCATTTTTAACAAAGAACACAAGATATTTTTTTGATGAAGCCGAAGAAGGTCTTAATATTGCATTTTTATCTGTGCTGCACAGCTTCTTCGTAGCCAAACTGGCACAAAGACCTGTGTCTTTCAAAATCAATTGTAGATGGGTCTATCAGGCAACTGAACTAATAAAAAATAAACCAACAAACAGTGTGATTGGAAAAAGGCTCTTGAAGATTGTTAAGCGTGAGGCAGAGGGCTGACTGTGATCCCTTTCCTTCAATCACAGTATATTTTATTAAATTATGAGAGATGGAAGAGGGTTCTTGTGAAACTGTTCTGTTCAGAGCCTGTCTGCAGTTTGTGCATTTGTTCTGTGGTAATACCAAGCAAAGTACTCTGAGATTATCAAATTCATATAACTCTGCCTTTAAATACAATTTTCATCTCTGTTCATCAATAGAATTGTGCTTTAATTAAGTTAGAAAATGGTTAAATGTTTTTCTTCCTTTAATTTTTTAGCAGTTACCTGCAGACAAGCGTGCATCCTCTGATCTTAGTATTGCCAGCTCTGAAGAGGATAAACTTTCGCAGAATGCCTCTGTTTTGGAATCTCTTTCTGAGAAAACAGAAAGTAATGCAATTGAGGACAAAGCCAGCACTGTATTTCCAGATGACAAAACAACTGGATATGAATCTGAGGACCTTAAATTTAGGAAAACATCTGATAACATATGTGATACTACTGTTGGTGATACGAAAGTGCAGAATGGTTCTGTGCCAACTGGTGGAGATGAGCAAGGCAAAATATTGCCAGCTGAAAAGAATACAGAAAGCCTGGAAAAAATACATGAAGATGCAGAACCCCAGAAAGGAGGGAAAGAATTTGATGTGGTAACAAAGTCAGAAATAAAGGATGAACCCAACCTAAAAATAGAGAAGGAAAATGACATGGGAGATGAACAGACGGAAGATCATAAACTGAAAATAGTACCTACAACTGAAAATAGTGTAGAAACTGACGAAGCCATTTCTACGGAAACTGGTGAAAAAGAGAAGGAGAACAGAACAGATCTCTCAGAAAGTAAGGAAGAAAAGGTCCCTGCAGAAAATACTACAGAGCAAAAGGAAGATAAAGATATAGCTCAGAAAGAGGTGATAATAGACACCACTACAGAAACTCTACCTAATGCTGCAGATAAAGGGGCTGATGAAGAAAAGCATGGAATTGACAGCATTCAGGAGATAGATGGTATTGCTGAAGCACAGATCAGTGGGGATAAAATACTGGAGACAGAGGATAAGCCCGTGGAAAGTCAGGCTAAGCAGGTCCATGAGATAATCAGCTCTGAAGAAACTCTATCAGAAAGCCAAGATAAATCGATCAAAGTAGACAAGAAACTGGCAGAAAGTGAAAATGAGGATATTTGTAATAGAAGCAGCATGGAGGAAGCAGAGATCAAAGACCCTGGAAAAGACGATGTAGACCAGAAGCCAATACAGAGCAAGCCTGAAGATATTACTAATAAAATAGTGGATAAACTGACTGATATAGACCAAAATAAAGAGGAGTGCAGACCTGAGAACATCCAGGAAAACAATATTCAGATAGGCAAAGAACATTCGGATGAAATAATGAAGAACAAGCTTCAGGATATTGCCAGTGAACAAGCAGATGACTCTGAAGTCACTCCAGTCCCCAGTATTAGTATTAGCACTGAAGAAAATGAGGAGAAAGCCAAAACAGATAATCAGGACAATACTGAAACTTTACAGCAGCTAGAATCGGATAATTTGAAGGAAAATGATGCAGATTCAGGCACTGGTTCTACGGCTGATAACAGCAGCATTGACTTGAACTTGTCAATCTCTAGTTTCCTTAGTAAAAACAAAGAGACAGGATCAATATCTTTACAGGTAAGTATAAGCAATGATATATTTTTATATAAAATCCTATGTGAGTATAACCGTAAACTTGTTTCAAAGTTTGACCTTTGCAACAAAGAAAATCATTGACTGAGGAATAAGCATGACAGTGTGGAACATAAAACTTGGTAGAAATGGAAGTATTCTAAATTACATGCTCTAACAATGTCTGGATTTTGTGCAGTTATGCAGCAAAGCTTGAAGCTACAGAACTGCTAATTATTTTCTTATTTTGTTGTACAATTATATGTTAAAAATGTAAACTAGCATATAACAGGAAGTCTAGCAATATTAAAGGTGAAGGCTTGTGAATGGTTGTAGTTCAGAACTGATATTCAAGATGACTAGTTCAGTGCCTAACTCTGCACAGCATCCCTGTTTAACAGGACAAATCTCTTATTGTTATAAGAGATAAAACCTTATACTGAATTGCTGTCACTTCCATCTTCTGTCTCTGTTGAGATTTAGAAGATCTAAGGTAGACAGTCTCTCAGATTTGTTTATGCTGAACACTGTATTCCTGTGGTGGTACTATATTGATGCAGTTATGCCAGTATGAATGAGCTTAGTCTAAGGAAGCACATTCTGGATTATGAACTTTATTTATATCTAATATGATTATAGGCATGCTAGGATAGTAACTGTGTAACCATGAATTTGAAGAAAAAAAACAAACATGAAAGAAAAAAAAACCCAAACAAACCCCGTAGCTTGGCACGGTTGTGCTAAGCCTGACTTCAAGGTGTTTGCATTAGCCCTAACACAGTGGAGATGCAGTTTCACCTGGGGTCTCTCTCCTCTTGTAATGAACCAGTAGCAGCTCTGAGAAGTGAGATTTCTCCAGTTCTGTCAGCAAGATCATCGCATGATTTTTGACTAATATATATGAATAAAAAAATAGACTTACTTGTTTAATTTATTTCCAAAACAGAAGTAGATAGGTGAGTAAGTTGCTATTCTGTTTCAGTACTGTTTTTCAGAATTAATTTTTTTTTTTTGTTGACTGGGAAAATTATGGTCAAAAGCAAACTAATTATAACAGTCTTCAGCTCTTGAAAATAAAACTATGTCAATTCTGTTCAGGGTTTATCTAGTTTTTTTTTCTTCTGGCAATTTAGATAATCAGTAATTACAGTTTTCTTTTGCCGATTAGAGAATGTTTCAGCACATTAGAATTTTTCAAGTTCTCACTTGATTAGTGAGGTACCTGATTAGTGAGAAGAACTCCTGATTACTATTCTGTAGGCTTCACAGAAATAGTTGGGGTAAGAAAAAAAGGGAAAAAAGGATATAAGTTAAATAAGTACAGAATAACTTACCAATGCTTTATTCAGGAAACTAGAAGACAGAAGAAAACTTTAAAGAAAACTCGGAAGTTTGTTGTTGATGGAGTAGAAGTGAGTGTAACTACATCAAAAATAGTTACTGAAAATGACTCGAAAAGTGAAGAAATGCGATTTCTACGGTAAGTGTTTTTGAAAGTAAATTTTACAAGAGGTTAGCAACTAATTTTTTTTCTCTTTGAATAAAAGAAGGGGGCTAATGATCTTATTTCTGTAATACTCGGGGAGTAATTTCAATTATTTTGTTGGCGGAAGGGAATCCAAAGTGTTTCTTAATAAGACAATCAATTCAAAACTAGTTTTTCTGGACCCAAGCTGTAGATGCTTTTTTCATCTTTTGTAATTTTCCAATTCTTTTGTTTTCCCATCAATATTAAGTGTTCTTTGTTGTTATTAGACGTCAAGAGCTAAGAGAGCTAAGGCTTCTTCAGAAGGAGGAGCAGAGAGCCCAACAGCAACTCAGTAATAAGCTTTTGCAACAGCGAGAACAGATGTACAGACGTTTTGAACAGGAAATGACAGTGAGTATCTGGATTTTAGTGCTCTTAAAATAAGACATCTTAATGGAGTAGGCAAAATACTACCAGCAGCAATCAGGTGTTTCCTTTTACGATGGCTCTAGCTTAGTTTTCATTCTTGTTAATACATGGCAATATTTTCCATTGTGGGGTGTCCAGTTTGTACGCTTGAACTTGCCTGCCAGAATAGTTCATCATGTCCATCCTCTGCCAAGGTACAGCACTTCACTGAACAGAATTTAGTTTCCTAAAAAGAGATGCCCAATTATTTTTACAGACTAAAAAGCGCCAGTATGATCAAGAAATAGAAAATCTAGAAAAGCAGCAGAAGCAGACAATAGAGCGCTTGGAACAGGAGCACACAAATCGTTTACGAGATGAAGCAAAACGCATCAAAGCAGAACAAGAGAAGGAATTATCCAAATTCCAGAACATGCTGAAAAACAAAAAAAAGGAGGTAAGAGACGATGATAATATAGACAATAAGAAGTATAGTCATAGCAAATGGTTGAGGTGAGGTCTCCCAGAACCCTTGTCAACCCCACGTGCTATACTGAGTTGTGGAAGGGTTACTAGCAGTCAGTATTATTTCTTTTGTCTTACTGCCTAAAGTGAAATACAAACAGCTAACAGGAAGATTTAAGTATTGACTTGATCTAGAGAACATCACCAAATTAGAAGACTTTATTTTTCACAGAATCTTTAATAAAATATTTTTTCTCAAATACTAAATCACTAAAAAGTATTTTCTTAAAGACTGTGAAAACTGTTTGACATTTCTACTTTGAAAAAGTGCAGGTATAGCTACTTAGAATTAGAATTTTGAAGAAGGGCATATAATCTTGATTACTACTGAGAACCACTTAAATTCCAGAGATGGGGGAGGTTCATTATTTTTTTAGATTTTTACTGAATATGTGCTGTTGTTGTTTAGAATCCCTTTAAATGAAGTGACAGCAGTTATATGGATTTAGTTTTTTTAACTCAAAAAGGAAAGCCAGGAGAGAAAAGTCTGGATAACCTAAAATCTTGTACAGTTAATTTCATATGTGTAATATAGTTAAGGCAAAATGAATGACATTTGACACTGACACCTTATCCTCTTAATTTGCTTGCATTAGAATAAGAGAATGTGATGTATTTCATACGGATTTTGCATCTCAAAAGCTATTTTATTTCATTTTCAGGTCAGTTGTGTAGTGCTCATTTGTATATAAATGGGTCTAGTGTTTGCTCTAATAGCTACTAGACTCACAGAGATGTCTTTAGAAATCTGTACTGTCCATGCTTTTGTATAGAATGATCCTGTAGTATGGAAGTGTGTAAAAAAATACAAGTTGTATTCAGTTTGAACCATATACTTGTATGTAAATAACAATTTTTCTTCTTTTGCGGTACCTCTTGCATTTTGAGTCTCTCTCTATTTACTGGTGATTGGGTCCTACATGGGAAAGCGGGAAGAATTTTACATGTTGCTCTGAGCTAAAAGCAGTTCTTTCATGGAAACAGGAATAGCATGTGGTGATTTGGACTCTGTTTTCTGATGATGCTTCCACTATTAAACAAACAGGCATTTGTTTTTGGGTGCATAGTTTTGTATTTAAAGCTAAAGAAGGCGATTTACAGTTTGAAGGAAAATGCAGCTGGTGCTCTAAAACTACCCATGCTATATTGGAGTGTGCAATGTTACATTTTTGTAATTCTTAAAAGTAAATGAAACACATCAACAAATTAACAGATTAATAGTCAGTTGATTTAGCCATGTTATATTTAGAGTCTTTCTACTAATCTAGTCTCATTCACCTAGGACTGAAACACGTTCCATTCCAGCATACAGGTCATGAAAAGTTTCTTGAAAATGTACTTACTTATTAGTGGTTTTTGCTTTTAAATTCTTCAGAACCCAACACTTACAACCAATTAATACTTTATTTGCTTATATGATTATTCTAAAGATATAACATGTATAGATGTCATTTGTGGTCGGAGACACTAATAATGGCATCTTACAAATTCAAGTTTGAGACAGTGTCAGAAATAGCTGGTTTTCAGTGGAAGTTATTTTAAACTTCCAACCATTTTTCACAGCTTTACCATGAGGTAAACATAGTCTGTAGTCCCTTGCTGTAGTGCTTCAAGAAAATACCACTTTTGCAGGTGGTGGTTTTCTTAACTATTGACTATTGTAGCTGCTGCATGGAAACACAAGCAAGAGACTGCCATTTCTGAGAGCCTTGGGCAGCATTTGCATCCAAAAAGAGGCTGGCATGTACCTCCTTTCTGCACTGCTGGCATGCATAAAGCATGTACTGTTCCTTCTCTTTTCATTAAGCTCTCTTCACTAAACTAACATCCCTGCCACTGAAGTAAAGCACGCTTCCCAATACCTCTAGTGCTTGACCTGCATGTCCTATGTTCACAGTAATGCTTGCTGCGGAGAAAAAGTGTTTTTTTCGCCACCTTCTGCATGCTTATATACACTGTAGGTTTTATGTGAAGTGGAGAAAGCACCAAAAGAGCTGAGAAAAGAGCTCATGAAACGCAAGAAAGAGGAGCTTGCACAAAGCCAGCATGCTCAGGTAACAATGGCAGCTTCAAGCTACTAAGCTACAAAAGGCAGCAGTATTCACACAGCTTGATTTCACTTCTTGTTGTTGTTGAGTGAATATGGAACTTAACTCAAACTAACCCTACATACTGCTCTCTTTCTTCAAGTACTCCATATCACATCCCATAGAGTATACTGTGTGGAAATGTAGGAGCAGCTTTTTCCAGGTTGATGCTGTTAAGTGTAATATTTTGTGTGCTGTACTGAAAAAGAATGGTATTTTTCTGTAGCACGTTTATTTACAGTGCTTTTATGAGTGGTAAGTACCCCACAGGTCCATCAGATTATAAAGGTTACAGTCAGAAGTTAGTTTTGAGCAATGTAAGTGCAGGGGAGGAAAACAGATGTAAGCATAAGGCATCTTGTTCATAGAAGCAGAACAGATCAGGTAAAATGAAGTTATTTAAATGTCAAAGTGTAGGTGTGTGGAAACTTTGTCAGACATCATCTGTAATTTCACGCCTTCAGACTTGCTGCTTTTATATGACCCAGCTCAAAAAGGGGCTAGTATTTTAGAAAAACATTGGTTTTGTGATGGCCACAGCTTATACAGAGTGAGTTTGCACTGCAACAGAGCAGGTTTGGGTTGAGTTAGTTAAAGATTAAATGTTTATGTGAGTGACCTAGTTGAAAATAATAGCAACTTTATTTGATAATGTGTTTAGTCCAAGAGGGGATTTCCCGGGATAGAATGTGATGGAGTTGCAGCCTCTCCTTATGCCAAGGATACATGTCGGAATGTTTTAAAGAAACAATTAAAAACCAACATTTTCATAGTGTTTGTAGTGACTTAGTTTGTTTCCTTTGCTGGTTTCAATTTGTTGAAGTAAGAGAGGTGAAAGAGACAGTTTTAAAGGTCAAATATTCTTATTTGGAATGATAAGTGCTAGACAAGGTGCAGATGTTTAGTTTTAAAATATCTAGAACTTCTGACAGTGACTACTCTTGTGTGATTAGCCTTGACATTTTAAATGTATATTACTAACATAAAGTAGATCTCATTTCTTCTTTTTTTAAGAACAGAAAGATATTTCGTTATATTCTGACATAGGAAGTACATTGTGTCCCACAGGGCGTTGCTCAGGTTATGATTCAGTCTTTTCAGTTGTCTTCATGTACACTTTTCAACGCACAAATGCAGGATGTAAGTCTTAAAATGCAAAACAAAAGAAGTTTTATTTCCCTAATTTTCCAGATGTGTTTTTTTCTCTTCTGCTTATATGTGCTGATCAAAATCACTGCTGTCTCCAAACTAGTTAGCACAAATGTATGCAATTATGCACTATTCATAGTAAAAATATCAAAATTACAGTAGTTATACTTTTGGCAAAACACTAAAGTTTCACACAATGCAATATAATACTGTTCTTTGGTGTTTCTTATTTGTTCAGCACATGTGAGAAACAATGTGTGACTTCTATGCTGTGTGTGCAGTGAAACCATGTATTTTAAAGATACCTGAGTTTATTTTAAGACACTTACTGGACAAAACCAAGGGGTAATTTTAAAAAGGTGGGCTGTCTTGCACTGTCTGCCTTTTCTACCATCCAACATGTTCTTTAGTAAAGTCTGTGATCTTTATTATATGTGATACTTGAGTAGATTGTGGGAAGTGGAAAGGCCAGAGTGTTTTCAGAGTTTGTCTGCTTTATCTCATAATGCTAGCAATTACAAAGACTACTTAAGACTTACCACGTAGAGAGAGCAGCAATAGTATTTAAATGATTGAGTAAAGCTCAAGCATTAATTCCTTTTTGACCATGACTACACTAGAACAGCTTTCCCCCCGCTCCCTCCAAATAAAAAAATTCCTAGCAATTTAAACACAGTGTTTTTGTGTGCCTGGACCCTCAGAATAATCAAGCTTTAGTTTTCTTATCCTTTTCATGTAGAAAGTGAAACAGAACAGTATTTTTCATCAGTCCATATATTTGATTAAGTGTATCTGACTTAGTTTACAGATGTGGCCTTGCAGTTGTTTTTGTACCCTCAAGTTTGCCAATGTCAGGACTTTTCACCAGTTTACTCCAGCTCTGGTTTTCTGTTACCTGTTTAAGCGTAACTCTGCTGCCCGCTGGGAGAGATGAAAGCCTCGCCTATTAATAACTTTCTGTGAAGATAAAAAGCAGGATTCTCCTGGTCATAATAAGAAGTGCTTTTAATGAGCATTTAATTCCATGTGTTGCTGACAACTCTTTTATCAAGTAGCAAAGGTTCAGTAATAAAATAAAAATACATAGCTCAGGAGACCCACTGATCATCTGTAGCACACTACTGTTTTCCTGCCTCATCCCATCTCCTTTCCAACAGACCATCTTAAACCTTGCTTTGTTAAGTATAACAGCAAATGCTTCAGCTGCCATCTTGGCTCTTATAGGACACTGCCATCATCCTTTCTTTAGACCTTTATATCATAGTAGAAACATCTACATTTCTTGTTCTTGAAAGTGTATGTGTGCATGCTTGCATGCATGTAGGTGGATTTGTTTGATGGTTTGGTTTGGGGATTGGGTTGGGGTTTTTTTGATAGTTGCAAAGAAGAAAGGCAACAGTATAGTTTTGGGGTATGGTAGAGGGATTCTAACTACTGCCTGCTTTTCATGATGCGATGAAACAGACTGGCACACCCTGGATAATGGGAAGATGCAGGTGACATGGGATCTGCATCTGGCAGATGGCAAATTGCTTTGCGAGGAACCAGCCCAGCTCTGGTGTGACAAGCTTACAAGTCCTGCAGAGTGCAGGTCCTGCAACAGCTGTTGGGTGTCTTCATAGCAGTCTTGCAGAACTCCCAAACTCAGTATCTTTGCATTCATGACAGGATAAACTACCTGAGATTGAGACACAAATCTGAAACCCAACTATGTAAATAAATAGGCTTTAACTAACCATCCAAAGCAAAATTACCATACTTTTATTTTCTTACATCCATGAATAAATAACCTTTGATATGATGATACCAGCTTTATATCAAGCACACTTGTCTTTGCAGCTTGGTTTGGGGAGAGACAAGAGTTGGAATGAATTGCAGATTGTTGGCTAATTTGTTGCCTTTGGTCTTACTCCTGAAGGTATTATTTAAACATTAAATACACTCTTACCTACTCTCCACATAGAAAATACAAGAGATGCATAATTTCATAACCAAGGCATGTTAGCTCAAATTTTCCTAGATGTATTTGTTTTTGTGTATAGCTAGTGCTGAGAGAACTGGGAGTTTCACTGAAGTGTAATGTGGTTAGAAGAACACAATTTAATTTACTACTATTGGACTTTACCAGGAGCAGGAATTTGTGCAGAAACAGCAACAAGAACTGGATGCATCTCTGAAGAAAATTATTCAGCAGCAGAAGACAGAACTAGCCACTATTGAACGAGATTGCCTCAACAACAAACAGCAGCTTATGAGAGGTATCCAGCAGCAGACTCTCTTTAAAAACAGAAATTTGTGTTGTGTTATAAAAAAAACAATAATCTGTCTTAAATTTATTAAATCAAAAACTTTCATGACTAATCTAGAACTGTAATAAAAACATTTGCTATGGAGTAGCATTGTTCTTAAAGTGCACTTGTAGGCCATTTCTAACCATGCATTAGCAGGTAGGTTAGAAAGTATTGTATTGTGCTTTCTCAACCAGCCTTCTTCTCTTTTCCAGCTCGCGAAGCTGCAATCTGGGAGCTGGAAGAGCGACATCTACAAGAGAAACACCAGCTCCTCAAACAGCAGCTCAAAGATCAGTACTTCATGCAGAGACACCAGCTGCTTAAGAGGCATGAAAAAGTTAGTGTTGACTTTGAGACTTCTTATAATATCAATTTTTTAATCACGTAGTCTTGTGATCTATACTGGTAGCTGTTTGCTTGCCCAGGCAAGACCCACACAGGTATTTTGAAGCTGTATATAGTCTGTTGAAATAAAAAACCCCAAAACTTTAATCATCTTACTTCAATAACTCAGTAGTATGTTGAAGTATAAGCAGTCATATTTTTCCCTTTTGATTCTTAAAAACAAAACAAAAAAACCAACCACAACATCAACCTTTTTCTATTAAAAATACCAAATTCTGCTTTTACACCAAAACCAGTTTGGGCTTATGCTTAAATAAATCTACTCATTAGTAAATCATCCTGGAATTAAGAGAACGGAATGAACTGGATTAGCTTTTGGGCAAGTAGCTGACAACTGCCTCTTTATAGCTAAATCCTATGAAGGCCCAGAAGACAACATTTATTTTCCACATTTTGTTTTTTGTAGAATATACTAAACAGAGGAGTTCAATTTTTGAAAATGTAAACCAAATAGAGAGATATTACAGGATCTCCTTGGTGATTGGATCAGGAGCAGCCTCCACTGAAGGCCTGTTTCTGGGTGATTTGGTTGTCCCCATACCGGCTGTTGCTTTCACCAGTTTTTGCAACAAACTGACCCTTCACAACTGCAATAGTGGAAGTTTGGTTCCCCAGAAGTTTCTCCCTTTGAATAACAGACTTTTAAAAATGCAGTTCAGGAGTTGAACACCCACTGGTAAAATATGTGTGTGTTCGTATTCATTGGAGAATTTCATTTGGGTTGGGCATGATCCAGAGTGCTCTGGAGTAAGTGGAAGACCCTTCCTCCCCATCGATACCACTGGGACTGGTTTCTGTTGAAAGAAACTGACCCAAACAGCATCCTTACTGATGAAATGAGATGCAAATATTCTGACATAATAGTTACTCTGTAACTTTTCCATATGGTTAACATTTTAGGAAACAGAACAAATGCAGAGATATAATCAACGCCTTATCGAGGAGTTAAAGAACAAGCAAACTCAGGAAAGAGCGAGACTGCCTAAAATCCAGCGAAGTGAAGCAAAGACTCGAATGGCTATGTTTAAGAAAAGTTTAAGAATCAATTCATTAGCCTCTCCAGACCAAGATCGTGAAAAAATTAAGCAGGTAATTAATAAAAACAGTTTTAATAGTGTAAATGCTTAATGTGATGTAAATGTGAGGATGGGTTAGAGCGTACTCTCAATGAGTTCACAGATGATACAGAACTGAGTTGATGCACTGGATGAGGTCAGTGGAAGTCATCCTTCCCCTCTGCACTGGTGAGACACATCTGGAGTGCTGGGTCCAGTCCTGGGCTCCCCAGGAGAAGACAGACATGGATTTACTGGAGTGAGTCCAGCAAAGGGCCGTGAAGATGACTGAGGGACTGGTGGGTCTGGTTATAGGAGGAGATCCTTGGGATACCTGGGAGGCTTCAGCCTGGAGGAGAGAAGGCTCAGGAGGATCTTGTCCATGTGTATAAGTACCCAACAGGAGGGAGTAAAGAATGTGGAACCAGACTCTTCTCAGTAGTGCCCAGTGATAGGATGGGAGGCAGTGGGCACAGTTCAAATACAGAAAATTCAACTTAAACATAAGAAAACACTTATTTAGTATGAGGATGGTCAGATGCTGGAACAGGTTGCCCAGAGAGGTTGTGAAGATACTTAGAACCCAACTGGACACTGTCCTGCGCAAGCTGCTCTAGCTATGTTGAGCAGACAGGTTGATCTTCGCAGGTCCCTTCCAACCTCAGCTGTTCTCTGATTCTGTGAAATACAAGAATGCCTCATTTTTGTGAGCTTTTGAACTAAAACTGTAGGTTTCACTCATTCTTTAAAAGGGAATGTTGTGAGGAGGTTTAGAGGTTTGCTTTCTTCTGATGCACAGAAGTCCCAAATCATGGGTTCATATGGTGAGCACTGGAAGAATCAAAGATCCGTAGCAGTGAAACACAAACCCTAACTGACACTTGTAGCAACACTGCTGTGTCACTTATCTTCAGAGGGAGGTAATTTCAGGAGTCTGGAAGTGAAATGTGCTGAATTTTAAGGAAAAATGAGAGTGCAGGCAGAGAAATGGAACGATAGCCAAAACTGTGAGGGCGTTCCCTTTGTCAGAATTTAAAAAGGAAAGAATAAAGAAAATACAGTTACAGTTTTAAAAGATTTAAACAATTCTTTCCAGTTACGCTGTATCTATTCATTCTGTTACATGCAGTTTGTTGACTCACGTAAACTGTTGTATTTAGAGGCACAGTATAAACCATCTTTTTATTTTTAATTTTAGTTTGCTATTCAAGAAGAAAAGAGGCAGAAGAATGAGAGACTGGCTCAGCATCAGAAACACGAAAACCAAATGCGGGACCTTCAGCTGCAGTGTGAAGCAAACATCAGAGAACTGCATCAGTTACAGGTTAAAAATAGATTATATTAAATTAACGTTCACTGGAAAGACTCAGGTTAATGACAGACACAGGCAAAGCAGAAACGCCTTTTCCTTCATTTTTACTAATTGGAGTAGTTTGGAGCTTTTTAATTGTGCTCTCACAGGCCTGCAGCATACTGCTTAGCCAGACTCATATGCTTATATCAGTTAATGAGAAATCATTTTACATGCAAGAGCATGAACCAGGAGCAGATGATCGCTTCGATCAAGTTCCCAGTGCTATTTTCACTAGGCAGCATTTCCTTTTAACCTGATTTTGCTGAAATATCATTAATCAGAACAGAGGTAGGCAGCACCAGGCATTACCCACAAGTCGTTTGTAGCAATACACAGAATGAGGTGTTTTTTACAAAGTGCAGACTGCTGTCCTTGAGCTTCTGGAAGGTACTTAGAAGGAATTCTCTTCTTGCAATAAGGAACTCTATCTTGTCCCTTTCTGCATGCATTTTGTAAAAGTTGCTGCTGTGTACCAGAGGCCAGATCTCCTTTTCCACTAAGTCTGCTTTGCCCTGCTTCAGGGAGAGAGGAGTTCTAAAGCATTAAAGGATCACCTGTGGTAATATTTGCATAGAGAAAGCTTCCAACACCCAGTGAAGCTCATTCTACTCTGTTCACTTTCACATCCTGTGAAAACAGTCCCCGACTATGCCACTGATGTGCCTCAGTAAATCCCCAAGTACTGTGGGAGTCTTGTGAGAGTTTCAGCTCAAGTAAAATTGAGCAGATTAGGGCTACTCTGAGATTCACCAAGAAAAACTGGCCCCTAGCTGCAGTTGGGTCTAGCCAAGTGCTTGTCACTTTTGTTCATGTGTTTTTGGATGATCCATCAGACCCAGTTGGGACTGGAACTTTTTAACCCTTACCATGGTTAAAAAGTCCCCTGAAAGTTAGGCAGATGCATGTCTACCTTACTGAGAGGAAGGTGAAGCTGATCTTAATGGCTTTAAACTGAAAGAGGGTAGGTTTAGATTAGATATTAGGAAGAAGTTCTTTAGTGTGAGGGTGGTGAGACACTGGAACAGGTTGCCCAAAGAGGTTGTAGATGCCCCCTCCCTGGAAGTGTTTAAGACCAGGGTGGATGAGGCTTTGAGTAACCTGATCTAGTGGAAGGTGTCCCTGCTCATGGCAGGGGGGTTGGAACTGGATGATCTTTAAGGTCCCTTCCAACCCAAACCATTCTATGATCCTATGATCCTATGATCTGTGGTTTGATCATCCTTTTTATAGTGTGATTCTGAGGCTGCTTCCTCAAGCACATTTCTACTCTCTCTAAGCCCCATTTGTTAGTCTCAGCTTCTTGAAGCAAAGAGTTGAAATACTTCCAAAAAATGGCCTCCTTTTTAATGTAATTGGTTTTAATAAATGATACAAACTGTCTTTAGAAAGCAAGGCAGAAATGCTGTATGACCTTGAAAAGCATTTTGAGGCAGTGAAACACCGCTTTGAGTACCACTGTCAGCTTCTGCCTTAATGATACTAACCTGTGTGTTTGGATTGACAAGTATTTCTCACCTCGATTGGTTCTGATGGACAGATCAGCTTTTGATAATGCAGCCTCCCAACATACTTTTGTCTTGTAATTGTTCACATCACTATTTACATGGAAGAAGCTAATTAAAAAGAATTAGGACAACATATGTCACACTGCAAATGTTGAGTTGCCTACTCTGAATTAGTTTTACATAAGAATTACCTTTATCTTGTTTTAAGAATGAAAAATGCCATCTACTGGTTGAGCATGAGACTCAGAAGCTAAAAGAGCTGGATGAAGAGCACGGCCAGGAACTGAAGGAATGGAGAGAGAAATTGAGACCAAGAAAAAAGGTAAATCAGAACAGTTTATGAATCAGAAAATAATCAGGAGTTGGATCTAGCAAACACAGACAATACAAGAAGTGTCACAGCGGAGGAGAGTCAAGCTACTGTACAAAACTGCTATATTTCTGAATAATAAAAAATGTTAAAAAATGTGCAAAAGCTGAGCAAAGGGCATGTGCAACAAAAAAGGTTTGTGTGTTATCAGCCTCTTACAGTGTTCCCTCTTGCAGGGCCTGTGTGCATATTTGCATATAAACCTTCTTAACTGGAGGTAAATCTGATTTTAAGAACATATTTCAGAAGCTAGTAGGTTACTACAAAAATTGAGTGCTGAGTAACAGATAGAGGGTTGGTTTTGGTTTTTATATTTGATTTTAAAGTAGAAAGTAGTAGATTATCAGACAGGTCAAAGAGTGTCCTACAGGCAGATGATGTTCTTTGCTTGCTGTGTCTTGGTTGTCTTGTGATTTCATAATTGCTAGGTGATTTTTTTTGTGATGATATGTGAAGTTATGATGTTGTATTGGACAAGATGTCTCCGGTATAATAGGTTTCTTGTACTTTGCCTTGTAATCCTGTGACAATCTGATTTGGGTTTTAGACGCTGGAAGAAGAATTTGCTAGAAAACTGCAGGAACAGGAAGTGTTCTTTAAAATGACTGGAGAATCCGAATGCCTTAACCCTTCAACACAAAGCCGGATTTCTAAATTCTATCCCATCCCCAGCCTTCACTCCACTGGGTCCTAACTCTGGGAACTGCTGTCGGTTTTTTCGTGTTTGGAATTCTCCATCCTCATCGTCTAACCTGACTTAATCTGCGGTGCACATCAGAGGACCTAGCGCTTGTTGGTTTGGTGGAGACAATCAGTGTCACGATCGGTTTCTTTACTTCTCGTAATGGAAGAAAAGAAAAAAAAGGTATTGGTGTATAATGGTCATGTTATGTCCTTCAGATGTGTCAAGAATAAGTGGGGTTTTTATCTCAGTCTCAAAAAGTATGTTATCTATGGGTTTGACTTTAAACCTAAAATATTAATTGTACTCTTTCTGATCACAAAAAAAAATGGTTTCTCATGTGAGCATTTAAACGGTGTAATATTAGTTCTGCTACTGTGTTTTTAAGTGTCTGATTTCTCCATGAGAGAACTCCACAACTGAAACTGCTGAGAGAGGTTTAAAATGTAATGTTGAGCAGTGTCTTCATAGCAAGGACTGAAACTAATTACTCGGAGCATGCCAATAGTCAGAAAAAGAAACCCTGAAGTTTGAACACGATTGGTAAAAGCAAAAGCCTTCGCAATTTCTTCAAGAAGAAACCTGGCATAAATTAAACTGAGCTGATCTCCATTACATATTTTGTCCATGAGTTCCATAATGAAATGGGGTGCTAGTTTAATTCATACAGTGCCTGAAACACTTCAATATGCTTATCCTGGAGACAGGATAGTGTTTTGTCATTTAATAAAAACAAAACTCCTTAGCATTGTTGTTACTGTACAAAACAGAAGATTTCTTGCTGCTACTGCCATTTTTGTTGTAAATCCTCACCCTAAAATATTTTGCACTAAAATATGTAAAGGTGAAAGAAATGCTAACTTTAAAATGCACAGTTTATTATTTTCCTTAGCTATTGCAGGTGGTTAGTTCTACAAATTGAAAAAGTGTAGAATGTATTTTTTTAGGAAGCAGTGTGCAAAGTGCACGAGGTTTCTCTAACTGTACCTGGAAGGGGTAGAGCCATTTTTCTGTTCTTACCAAAGCCTGTTCGTTTAAACTCCCTCAGAAAAGTGGAGGTGGATGGTCATATTTATAACTAACCGTGGCTAAAGTCTGATTTGATGTGTTAGATTTGATTTTTTTTTTTATTATTATTTTAGTCATTTTATTTTATAGAAAGATTTAAGTTAAATATATAGACAAACTGCTTTATGAAGCCGAGTTTTTTGCTTTTGTGTTGCCACGTACTAACATAGGCAGTTGTTATTTTTCAAGTTCATAGATGTACAATAAGTTATTTACCTGACTGATCTGCAGTGGAAAGAATCTGAAATGTTTCTGAAATAGCTGGTAGGGAAATACAACTGTATTAGGTCACTTTTACTGCACTCCTTTTGGTGGACAGAGTTTGAGTCATATCAAGACAGTATTATAAGCTGTACTTTGGTATGCTGCAGTTCAAATTGTAAAATAGTATTTGCTTTCTGTCCTTTGAAGCCTGACTTTCCAGTGTCTTCAGCTATCAACTCTAGTTTTGTTTTGCTAGCTTGCGTTAAACGTGCGACTGGTGACCATTACATGATGTTCATTTCATGGGAACAGTGTTGATGCATGTGAATGAACTCAAAAATGAACATAGGACTTCAACCGGATGTGGTTGAAATCTTGGATGCTGAAATCCTTGGACACTAAAATGAACCGCTGCCTTCTCAATGGAGACACTTAAATTACAGCACAGTAACAAAAAAAAAATTATTGAAAATGCATGTTTTAATTTAAATTTTTTAACTTTCTGATAGCATAATTACTTTAATAGCTAGCCTTAATTTCTGGCATTTTTATTATATAAATGTGTATTGTGTACTGTTGTAAATTCACATCCCATATCTCTAGAATGTTATCTGTTGCTGAATGCAAAGTTCTTTAAATTGTTGATTCAGTAGGATGAAAAATGTCTTTGGAGGCCTTTTTAAGCTCCACCGTCATCAATTGACTGTTACTAAAATCACATTAAATAATCTTCATCTCTGTATTTAACAGAACTTGTTTGCAATTTCATATGAAGTAGGCTCAGTGCTTTACTCAGGCAGGCAGATCTCCCCTTCTGGATTATCTCTAACTTCACCCGCAGTAAATCCTTGGAGGGAAATGTTAATCTTCTCCTTACATTTTTGGCAGTTTCAGTGATAACTTGCTAATATATATTGGCATACTGTGTACCTCTGTCTAAATCTTCTGAATCTTTTATTTGAAGATCCTTTTCACACAAGCTCCTGCAATCTGATCTCATTGTAAATTGTGCAAATAAGTACCTGAGTTATTGGTGGAGGGAGGGATTGAAGGTAGCGATTGAAGCCTGAGCAGGTGCTTGGTCAGGTCTCCAGGTTGGAGCACTCGCTGCTCAGCAGCTGCAGCCATGTGAACTGTGCTGAGAACTGATATCAAGCATGAAAATTGGTTTTTCTGGAGGATAACAGGAACTAGCATAGCTACTTAAAATCGATTTTATCAGTCTTAGTGTGTAAGTATTGCAGAACATGAGAGGTATACAATATTGTATCAATGCCAGAAAATTCAATTCAAATGAATTTAGTCTTACGTAGGCCTGGAAAAGATCTCCTGAGATAGAAAATCCAATCTCTCTACTATCACATCTCATCCCTTTACCTTGGAAATGGAGCTTCTAACTTTTATTAGTCAGGTGTGTTTTCCTTAGCCAAAACAATGAGCTTTCTTACTGAGTGTTTGGCAGATCTCAGTTTCTCCACATGCCCTTCAGAAGACAAGCAGTATTTGCTCACCTTTGTGTTTTACTACATCATAAATAATGTCTGCAGGAAGATAAACACAGGCGAGAAACTGCAGGGATTGCAGTGCAATGTATTGGTTGTCCTCTTACAACTGATTCTCTCTCAAAAAAAAAACCTGCCTGCAGGCCCAGGGCCTCTGAGGGATTCAGTCCCCACAGGTTGTTCTTCCCCAGCTCTGAAAGGAGATTTCAGCACCCGCTCAGTCACCTCTCTCAGGACGGGGCCTTGGAAGTACAGGAGCTGCTGGCTCCACTTGCATCCTGACCCTCACTAGAACTCAGCTGTTCACAGGATCCTCTAGTCCTCTGCTGACACAGCAGTGCCCGTGGGGCAGGGAGATCTTTGCCTCCCTGGACCTCTGGTGCTCTTGCTGCCTCTGTTGGTACAATGAGATTCTGCATCTTGAACAAATGCTGCATCTCTCCTGAACGGGGTGTCTGAGGAGGGGTTACCAGCCATGGAGGTGACGGCCGTGTCCCAGCCACTGCCCTCCTGGAGTCCCGAGGGAACTTTGCTGTTTGCTTGGTTGAAGGGGAAATATTCCAGCATGTTTTTTCCTCTCTGATTCCCCTAAAACAAATTTGTTTCTTTTTCCAAGGACTCAACTGAAGACATGTAGGCATGAAAAGATACGATGCTGAGGTTGTTGTGATTGATTAGACATATCATGATTTATTAAAGGTTTTTCTTTAGAAGGTGTTAACTGAATTGACACCTGCATTCAAATTCAGAGGTGGCAGTACTGCCCTGCCCTGACCAGTGGCATCCACTCAAACTGATTTTTCACATCACTTTAAAATCCTGATATTCATTCCGAGCTGCATCGTTTTTCTTCAGACAATGTCTTAAGCCAATATCCTTTTAAAATTGCATTCATGGGTATTCAATATCTAAATCAATCACATAGTTTAAAAAGTTATTCTTCTGACCCAGAGGACTTTCTCTGTTACAACTCCATGCTATGGAAATTTTTTTCTTAATAAATAGGAAATTTAGCACCTTAACTAAGCCAGAGCCAAGCAAAGCAGTAATGTAATTGCTTTCGTCACACCACAATGCCTTTTATGACGGCAATATCACATAGGAAGTTTAAGTTGATTCTCCACCTCAAACAGTATCTGTCTTGCAGATATTTCAAGGATCCTTTGGTGTAGGAAAGATTTGAAAAAGATGTTTTAAATTCAGGCACTTAAATCCATTTTTTAGGTAGCCTGATTTTCAGAGCTGCTGTGTAGCTGCAGCTCCCAGGACCTCAGAAATGCTCATCTTTACTGAAAACCAGGGAACAAACTTAAATGTGCGAATAAGCTCAGGGCTAGTTGCTTCCACTGAACTACTGCTTTTTGGGTAATCTGCCATGGGGAAGCGGGGCAGGATTTTGAGGATAGTGACTACGAGGTCATTGGAGGAAAAGGCAGGGAGGAGTATTGAGGATGGTCGCTATGGAGGTAACTTTCTGCTTTCATGTTGGCATTTATAATGCGGTTGCTCTACTTCAAACTCTACTTCTGGATCTCAGAAACTTCCTTGCGTTGATGTGTCCATGCACATTTCCCATTCCCTGACTACACATCTTCACAGCAGATATGAAACAAGGTCAGGGAGGATTAACCTTCCTCATTGACAGACGAGCCAAGACCAGGATGCCCTGTCTTAGGGCATCAGACTCTGTTGAAACTGAGAAACTCTAAGACTGTTTCTCAGTCTTAGAAAAGATGAGAGCAGATAAAGGGAAGGAGAAGACAAAAGAAACTTCTTAGTGTTTCTGTGTATTGCTTGCAGAGCTTCTAGTTCATCATCTCTCTCACCTCAGTCCTCATACTTCATTTCTGTAGCTATTTCTGCGCTGCTGGCATGAGGGCAGTTAGTGGTGCCAGAGGAAGAAGAAAACCTTAAATAAGAACGTTCTCAAACCAGCTCTTGAACAAGGAAGGGCTCATGTGCTGCCATGGTACTGAAAGTAGAAGGGAGTCACTGAGCCCAAAGACACTCTCATTTTCCAAAATCTCTTCCACAGTTACCAAACCAGGCGGTAAACCCTCATTCTTACTGATTATCAGTCCTAAAATGGGGGGAAGAACAGAAACTAGGAAGGAACATTGAGTGAAGTCTGTAATGTGGAACTGCCGGGCTCCTGTTTTCTCTTAAGAAATTCAAGCAGAGTGGTCTTCTGTGATAAAGGATACAAATCTGAGGCATCTCCAACCTCGTGTTGTCCCAGCAGTTTGTTGAATGTTTTGTGTTAACTACAAACCAAGTTATTTTTGCCTTACAGAAAGCAACCAAAAATCATGAGATGGATGAATAATTGGCTAAGGGTCTCTGTATGTACAGCTCATGGAAGTGAACTTGCAGTAGCAGCCATACAACAGGGGGTTTTTTTTGTCTTGTTTTTAAAAGTGATTTGATTTCATGGCTTTCTGTAGAATATTGTAATAATTCTGCTGTAAATACAATAAAATCACAGTTTGCTGGGATGGCCTCTGTTTTGTTCATGGAAAACTCACATGGAATACAAGTGATCTGGGAGTGAATGGCACAATTTAGAATTTTTAAAATAACCGAGTGTAAAAGGTATTTAACGTTGTGCAACGTGTGGCTCAGTGCCTGGAACAGCCCGGGGCAGGAGTGCAGGTTTAGCACAAACCTGAAAGGAGGCTGTTTGCAGTGACTGCCCTGCCCGTCAGTGGGAATTCAGCTTGGGGTTGTAGGAGCTGGACCCAGTCCATGGGTCCCTCCTGGTGACAGCCACCCTTCCATGTGGGTGGAAGCGAAGGAAGGAGGCACTGCTGTTTGGCAGTGGAGCTCCTCAGCAATGGGCCAAGTGCTGCGGGCTGGATTACAAAACAAGTGAGAGGTTGTGGGGCCTCAGACCGCTCTCAGCTGCTGA
>NW_010313546.1:51568-54800 GCF_000700745.2 Antrostomus carolinensis
GGCAGTCCCGGGTAGTTCAGGGATGGCTTCAAACATGGAAACGCAGCTGCTGTGCTTAAACATGACAAGAAATGCATTTTGTTGTTTTCAAAAGATAATTTAAAGGAAATGTCTCATCTCCTCAGAGTGAGATGGGGGCATATGAATCACCCAGAAGGATGCAGGCTTTATTGGCAAACACTGCAAGGTGCTGTGCTCTAAAAGCTGATAAGGCTTTTGCTCCAGACTCTCCTAAGCAATAATACGGGAATAACACCAAACAGGTTTGGGATGAGTTTCCTACAAGCAGTGGGAAAACCTGATGTCCTTCCTAATCATAGAATCATAGAATGTTGTGAGTTGGAAGGGACCCACAAGGGAATGTTGTGAGTTGGAAGGGACCCACAAGGATAACCTCTCTCCCCCTTTTCACCAGGTGGAAGTAAAAATAGGTGACAGGTGTTTTAACATGGACTGAAAACAAGCAATTTAAGGAAGTTTTTTTTGTTATAAAAATGAGCTGCTGACCTGCTTTGGCCAATACCTGCAGCTAAAGTAGCACTTCTGTGTGTGTGTGTGGCCCCAGGAACACCATAAAGCCGATGTGGTGTCACACAGGCAGTGACCAGGTGCCGTGTGAGGGGCTGCAGGCTGCCCACCAGCACTGAAACGCCGGCCTCTGCCCTGTGGTACCTTGCAGCTCGGACATCACCCCCACTAGGCCTCCCCCTGCCCCCCAACACTAAAATATTTAAATTTATGAGTACTGCCTCACTGCAAGGAAGAAAATGGCAGCTGTGGCACTCTGGGACAATGTGCAGAGGCTCCTCCTAATGTGTCTGGAAACCACCGACACCTAAGAAGCAGTTCAGCACTTGCTCTGGTCACATACCAGTGATGTGAAACAAACCCACCACCAACAGTCACCAAAACCACAAGGTTTGTCTGCCTGAGGTGATGGTGAGGCTGGGACTCACTGCCCAACGTAATGCTGAGCAGGCAAAAGCTTGGGGTGAAAAAAAAAACAAAACACTTTAATTGATCCATTTACATTTAAAAATTAATTTCCCCCAATGTTTAAAAAACCAGAAAAAATACAAAAATATTTTTTAAAAGATCAACAAATTATGTTTAAAAGTGCTTCAGTTTGGTCCCTGTGCCCGTCAGGTCTCGCCGCGCTGCTACAGAGGCATCACAAAGCACGTGCTGAGCCAGGCTCCCAGCAGAGTACGCGTGTGGGCTGTACCCCGCTGCTGCCTGAGCCCCCCAGTAACAGCTTGTCCAAGGCGCCGGGCTGAGGAGTGGGGTTGGTGGACACAGGGACCAGAGCGTCACAAAACTGCCGAGCTGGGAGGGCATCGCTTTCCAAAGCACATCGTGGGCCGGGCTGCTAGCGGGTGCTTGACCCCGGGGTCTGAAAGCTGCAGTGGGGACGGTGGGGCAGGCGGCGCTGCCCCGCAGCTGGGTGGGGAAGGCAGAGCCCGGCTGCTGCTCCCTGTATTGCTGGTGACGCTGCAGCAGCCGGGCTCTGCCAGGGCTGGGCTCCGTGTCTCACACAGCCACTGTTTAGGGGGGTACCTCAGTGCAGTGTGCCCCTTCCCAGAGACCCCCCAGCCACAGCCCACTCTGTACCACCAGCAGCTGCATCACTGGGGCCTCCCGCTCAGTGCCGGCACAGCAGAGCTTGCGGAGAGGAAATCCCAGTGCGGGCAGCGGGCTTAGTCCCAGGGCTTCTTACAGGGCCTTTTGTCCTCTGGGCTCAATCTGATCTCTCAAAAATCATGTGTTTGGCTGGGGAGGGATTGGTTCTTTTTTTCTTTTTGCTGGGTAGTTGGGTAGTTGTTAAAAAAAACCCCAAATGTCTACATAGCTGGGAGGAATAGGAGAAGCTGGGACAGGTCGAGACAGGAAGCCCTTGTCAGCCCAAAGACATCTAAGCCTGGGAACTTTGGGGAGCTAAGCCAAACATCAGCAACAGGAGCAAATACCCACTTTAGGGTCATGCTGGACACGTAGAAGAGCCATTCAAATCTCAGCAGCAAGTCTAAGTGGTTAGCTGATCGGCAAGGACGTTTTAGCATTAAGGCAGTGAAGATTCAGGCTAATTCCCTATGGCCTGCTGGGAACGCTGCCCAGTGCAGAACTGAGCTGGCTCTTTCCTTAAACCCCAACACTTCTTCTTTTTCTTCTGCCAACATACACTTGTTCACCTGGGGACAAGAAAGTCAAGAGAAGGATTATTGGAAAAGTTCACATGGGGAAAAAAAGACAAAAGACCCAAACCAAACGAAAAAATGGGGCCATGTGGGTTTTCCCGTGGTTCCCGCAGATGGGCTCGTGCCTGGGGGATCCTCCACTCCCTGACAGGCAAACTCTGCTCTCCTGGGGATGGCAGATGTTCGTACCTTTCTCTCCTTTCTCTCCTTTTGGTCCCCTGTGCCCATGGCGTCCTGGTGGGCCCATTGGTCCAGGGTCACCTGAAGGAGTGAGAAGACCAAGTTTGCCCTTGAGCATGACTGGCCCATGAACAGGGACAGGCCAGGGTAAGGACGGTGCTTTGGCTGCGCTCCTGAAGGTGCCACCTCCACTGTGGGGAGGCTGTGACCTTGAGGAGCCCAGTGCCAACTATCTCTGTGGACACAGAGCTGCTTCCTGGGTGTTACAGGGCTTGAGAGGGAAAAGTTAGCAAGTCTTACCTTTGGGTCCAGGATAACCCCTCTCCCCCTTTTCACCGGGTGGCCCTTGGATAGTACCGTGTGCTGGGGAGGGAAATGAAGGGGAAGATGAGTGAGTGGGACAAACCACTTGCCAAGGGCCGTGTGTAGGCTTAGAGAAGCAGGGAGTCACACTGGAAGGACATTTCTCTAGTTAGATGGGATTAGACTGACTGAGAGCAGGTTTTGAAAAAATGGTTTTGGTCCCAGTAAAGCTCCAGGGCAGGCTGTGGTCTCACTTCACCAGCACTGCTTGGTCACCCTCTCTGGGTGTCCTGGCTGTCACCAGGGCTGGAGCTGGCCTATGCTCAGGAAGAGTGAGCAGCTGTCCTATGTTTCTCTACATGTGCCAGCCCAGCCATGTTGAAATGGGCCACAGGGCTTGCAAGCACAGTGGCCTTCAGGGTTTGGGATGAGTTTCCTACAAGCAGTGGGAAAACCTGATGTCCTTCCTAATCACAGAACCATAGAATGTTGTGAGTTGGAAGGGACCCACAGGATCATGAAGTTGCCCTAACATAGGACAATCCCAAGATTCA
>NW_010313547.1:0-443 GCF_000700745.2 Antrostomus carolinensis
CCCGGGCAGCGAACACCCGCTGGGGCTGCCAGACCTCAGAGCCCCGCGCCCGGCTCGCAGCGCTCAGCTCGCTTGGGAACGCCACAAAACACTCCAAAATTAAAACAAATGAAATCTTGGCACTCGCATCCCTTGGCCAAGCTCCCCGAGGCGTCCAAGCCCCCTGATTTGGCTCCAGCGGTCCCCGGCGGCACCTCCCACTGCTGCTGCTCCGGGTTTTCATTAAGAGGCTGGAAAGGAGCAAACGCAAAGGCTCCCAGCCCGGCCCCTCACCAGGTTCCATTGCACCCCACGGGACGGATGCGGGTGCACGAACGAGGATGGGATTTAAGGAAACCCCTGGAGAGAAAGCCCTGGGCTGGACACAGGGACACCCCCGGGAGCTGTGGGAGGGAAGAGGTGTCGGGGGGTTCATCGTGGGGAGGGGGATAAGCAGCTGAAGC
>NW_010313547.1:822-1055 GCF_000700745.2 Antrostomus carolinensis
CACTAATTTATTGTCACGGGACATGGCAGCAGATGATGGGACAGGTCACTACGGGTGTGTGACATCGCGGGTCTTCCAGAAGATTCACCCTGAGCTGTGACACGGAGGGAGGGAAGCGCCGCTGTGGGGAGAGGATGCTGCTGGCTACCAGCCCCACTCCTTCCCGCGCCTCTGCTGCCCGTTGCTGTGCAAGAAGAGGAATTCTCAGGCCGTGGTGATTTCCCCTTTGGGGT
>NW_010313548.1:0-13492 GCF_000700745.2 Antrostomus carolinensis
TAAAAATAAAGGGACTACTGGTAATCCTCAGTCATAGAACTTAAATCTTTTTGAATGAGTAAAGAACAGTAAAAAAAAAGCGTTTATATGGCAAATATAAGCTATATGGTATGTTGAAGAATACTTGGAAGAAAGTATACATTTAAGTCTAGGATGTCAGTTTAGTGCTAGTACTTTCTCAACAATAAAATAATTATTTAGAACAAATAAATCAGAGCTTACCTCAGAAGAAATATTTTTCTAATGAGTACATAAATTAAGACTGAGCTATACTAGAAATTATTCTATGGTTACAGAAATACCTCAGAGACTGCAGAACTAGCAGGACAGTTTAATATTTCTACTTAATCTCTGTAGTTTAAAGCATCCAAAGAACTACCAAGACCACTGACTTACCAATTCACATCGTTTGTCATCATCTGTAGCTTCATCTGTTAATTGTGCAAAAACTTCAGACAAAAATTTCTCATCTTCCTGCGTAACACACAAGAATACAACTTACACAATGCCTCTTAAAAGTTAAAGCATCCGTCTTTACTGGTTCCCACACTGTAAAAAGGCAAACTTAATTAAGCTTAACTACTTGCTCACTTGTTAGAAACAACCATGCATTAGTAGAGTTGGAAGAGAAGCCTTTTTTTTTTTTTCTTTTTTCCTTTTTTCTCTACACCTACATGTTATTACAAAAAAAGGGCAATGCAAGAGTACAGATTCAGGAGGATCATTTCCAGTGCATTGTTTCAGGGCTCAGTTCTACGCAGCAGAAGCAGCTCCAGGAGACCAGAACCATACGTTAAGCTGAGCATAGCTGATGATTACCAAAACTGCCTTCTGAAGAACTAGTCTCTGCAGAACGAGTCATTTCCTTTCTCTCTGTCACGCCACGCCCTGTGGTTCACAGCTCTGTCCTTCCCCACACACTCACTCTATGATTTACCATCAGACTTACAGAAAATGACAGTGTTTGTTCCAGGCTCCCGCCCTGCACCTCATGTGTAACCTTCCAGGGAGGCCATCTATACACTTCTGCACTAGAAATTCCCAATCAAGATACAATTTTCACCAATCTACGCCGTTCACCCTACACTGTTAACATCACGTGTATCAGCCACCTTATTTTGGATCTGCAGCACTGCAAACATTTCCTCAGTCCACCCGTGCAAGGGTGACTAGATTAACACATTGTGAGTTTGCTGTAGCCACATCCCCGTTAGCCTTGTTCTAAAAATAAGCTCCCTTGCTTGTAGGAATTTCAGCTTTTCCAATCTGGAAAACTTTTTGAAGTATTATTTGCTTTTTATATTCAGATCCTCTACTACCAAGAGATATTTAAGTATATATAGGACAACATTTCACTTCTCGTTAAGCATTTCAGTTACACCATTGCTTAATACTCAAGAGGTAGAAGAAAACCAGGGTGAACATCACCATCTCCCAACTGCTTGGGCACTTTCTGCCCTCTCTGTACATCGATTTCTCTGCACTCCTTCACATGGAAAATAGCGTTGGCATTCTCTCAAATCGAGTATGTCTGTTACCTTTTAAACACAATATAAATCCTGGACCAAATAATAACATTATGCTCTGGCATTACAAAATTATGCATCACTGTACTGAATGAACTCTCTAAACTTTACTTATGCATTGAACAAACATCAACAGAATATCAGCATTCCAATAAATATATTTAACCATTACATGGTATAATGTACAGGGTGCTTACTTCTCTATTTTTCTGTGTGCTGTTGCTAAAATCTCTGTGCTTTATTAGGCTAACATAATACAGAACTTTTACAGCTACAGGAATGTCAGCCAAAGCCTCACTTAATTTTTTTTTCCCTGAAAATTTTAAGACATGGGGAAAGAAGTGCTTTACAAACAAATGATACCTGGAATCAACATTAGAGACAGTGTAACATACACACACTTAGCAGTTTTATTCTAAGCTTTACTGGCTTTAACAGCTTAATTAAGCCCATTAAAAAAACCAAACCATACCACAATCAACAACAGATAGGCTAGAAAATCCCCACTACAGAACACTTGGCAACAAGAAAGGCCTCTTGCTGGTACACAGTGTAGTCCTGATGTCCTGCAGCACAGGATGGATCTAGGTTTGTTTAGCACGCTCGCTCAGTTTCTCACGTGGCTGCCCTCCATCGATGGCAGCACTGGGACCTACTGCTCCATGGCACGTAGAAAGGAGCTTTACTGCCAAAGCAAATGCCATCTGCTACCCCTATACACTGCGTTCTCCTAGGGAGCTTCGCTGGCGTATTTAGGGTAACAGGACTTCTAACATGTTCACCAAAACCCAAAGGAGCTTTAGAGTTCTTGTGCCACCACAAAAATCTGATTTACACCAGGGGACTGTGAGAACAGTCCTGAACCTGAGGACCACACTACCATGCAATTTTCCTCAGGTGTGCTTTCTTCTCCGTTTGTAATTCTCAAGGCAGCTCAACTGATCAACATTATTCGTAAATCATCACACATCTCTCAAATACAGTCTTTAAAACAGAAAGGCATGCCTATGTGCCATACACTCTCTCTACTATGGCAAAGACAGCAGTGACAGAGCAGCAAAGAACTGTCAGAAGATTTCAGAACTTTCTTCAAAGAGTACTAGAGGTAAAAGGAAATCATGGTTTTCTGTTAAGGCACAATTAAATACTCGGTACAGTAAAACCTAAATGAAAAATAAAGAACTTCAGAGTTAAAAATCTCTATAAATGGAAACAGGACTGTGGCCTCAGGAAAATAATACCAAACTTCCTTTTAATTTTAGAAAAGTAACATATGCAAAAGAATAAAAAGGGAAATCTTTATTTAACACAGTGTTGTTAATTTTGCAAGTGGGATTTACTTTTAGTTTCTTTCTGCTATTCAACCAGAAAAAAAGAAAGTAAGAAGCCCAAAAGCTTATTGATTCCATTCTCTGCAGTTCTTCAGTTTTGTTTTGTTTTTTTTTTTCCCAGTCCTCTATTGCATTCTTTAGAAATATTCCTTATGGTAATGTTATTTCTCCAGGGACTCTCTCTTTCCACAGTTTTAACTACCCTCCCTCCTCGATACGTCTTCCAACTTCCCAGAGACTATCCACACTCAGAACTGACAAGTTTGCAATGTTCTATTCTACACGAATGTACCACTTTTCTAAGGACAGGAATCAGAAACAGAATAAAACCATTTTGGTACCCATGAGTTTGCACAACAAAGTATGAACTGAAAATACCCAAAACATCATGAAGTTCCCACACAGCTCTTCACCAAGGCTCCTTCCACAGCCCAGCTTGGTTGTCGCACCCAACTACTTTTAAGCCTGCTTCTGACTACAAAGTATGCAGGAAGTTTTTGGATATTGTAATGTGTTGGTCATTTATTAATTATTATTTTGGCTATCAGTATGAAGGAAAAAATCCAACTAATTACTTACTTGATACTACAACATGAACATCTGAAGTTAGTACCATAAAGTAATAGTAGTATAACAGGAATGGTTCTGAATGCGCTCTTTTGAATCACAGATTCAGAATTTGTTACAAAGATGTTGCACGTCCCTGATACATAATACAACAAGTTGCTTGTTCCCTAGATGTCTATGTAAATACAGCTCAAAATGCCTATGTTGCTTGTGAACCGAGAAGAATCTTTAACTGTTTACAACCCATTAAAAAAAAAACCATACTCAACTGAAATCTTCCATTTTTAAAATACAAAATAAAAGGTATCAGAAATAAGAGAAAGCATTCAAAACATTATGCAAACGAAAGTGTGTAAGATTAACTTACACAGTGTTAAAGGGCTGTAATCAATTTTGAAACTACAGGTAGAGGTATCTATACATAATCCATCGATACCACATTAAAAACCACTTACCTGCAACATACTGACAATCTCAACTTTGTTGAAGAAAATAAAGGAAGTGAGGGTAGAAAGAAAATTCTCTTCAAAAACAGATGGTGTCGGCAAGATGATGTCCTGAATATACTGTACCCTGTAAGTCTGGTGGATTTTTTGCCTGAGTTCAGAGTCTGTTATAGGAATAACCTCCTTAAATTTTGCTGTTTTGGTCAAGAACTCCCTGTGCCGTTTTGGCTGAGCCAAAGAAGGATCATACTCAAGGCATCCAACAACATCCATAATACACTCATCAGAAAACATCACCTCAAACAGAGTTGCTTTGTTGAGGAACAAAATTCCTCTAATAATTTCATACAAGTGATGTAAGCCTTCGGTGTTCTCTAAATTCTCACAGACTTGGAAAAGCTGTAATAGTTTTTTAATATAGCCTTCATTCTCCAAGGCCAGCGCTAGCTTTTCTCTACGGATAGGTGAGGAGAGAACAGAGGTAACTAGGTCAGCAATCTCTTCAAGTTTGTTGAGTTCACAAGTAGGAAGGTCGATCAAAGGACTAGTTTCAGGCATTTCTTCTATGTGTTCCTCTTCTGACTCAATAAGGTCCTGTGTGACTTCCACCGAAGGATCCTTACCTTGAACCTAAGAAGAGAGCACACACAATTACGGTCTCACCCCAAAACATCCATGAAAATAATAACTAAAATAACATGTCCATAAGCACTTTTATACCTTCAGTTGCGTGGAAAAAGTCTAGCCGTGCAGAGGAATAAATTTGCTGCCTCTAAATTCTACAGTCACAATCACTATCCTCAATAGTACGTTTGTCAAAAAATAAAATCAAATAAAACCAAACCCTAACAGCATCTGTGCATTTAAGAAGTGTGAAGCACGTTGGAGACAAGCACAAAGTACAAAAAGAAAAGAAAGGTGTAACAAAACCTTCTTTCAGTGTCTCAAACAGAAAGGTATGAAGCCTTAAAATGGTAGTAAGAGGCCAGAGTGATACCAACATTAAGTGAAACATAACAAAAAGGCGAAGAACAAAGGCAGGAAAATGTCACAAAGAGCAAAACTGAACAAGAAAAAAGGCAAGAAATTGTGTCCCACTCTGTGCTTTCCTTCTGCTTTGTCTGCCCCTCTATCTCCTTTCCCCGGTCTTCCCACACATCCTCTATTTTTCGTTGCCCCCACGGATCCAGTACTTAGAATTCATAACCTCCTGTTGTTAACTCCCTCAGAAAGGATCACACGTTACGCAGGAGTCTCAAAGGACAAAGCAGGAAGAGTTTTGAAAGAGCCTAAGGCTAATGGTTTACATTGTCTGATCACATGGAGACCTCTGTCAGACTGGCCTTCAGCTCAGCCCGAATTTAAAACCTGGACTATTTGTTAGATGCAAACACTTGCAGTTACGAGGATCGGTTTCTTTCACAAACAGTACTTCCAAACTGGCTGAGAAGATGTTACACCTCAAAACATGCCAAGATTAAGAATGCATCTAAACTGCCTAGTTTGTTCAAAGGAAACTGCCAGGAATCTGAGTTCTATGTTTCTTTAGTTAACAGCTTCACACTGCATAATTTCAAAATCTGAGATTATGGTAAATTCCAACATGAAAGTCTAGCTCTCTTCTTTTAAGTACACGAAGTGTAACTCCATTGACTTGTTACTTCCAGAGTTGAAAGTATAAAATCTAAACTGTTTCATGATAAAACAATGAAGATTGAAATAACCATAAGATGCAGACAGTCACAGTAAGACCTGGGTCTTGATGAAAAAATAAAATATCACTGACATTTTGAGCTTAGACAGCAGTGCCACCTCTTTGTCTCTTGCAGTAAAATACCTTGCGCATTACAACACATCTTCAGTTCCACTGCACTCCGCCAAGCCAGCTTCCTAAGGCTGCCTGGGAGAATGACAACTGAAACGTGCTACTCTGGCATTGCACTTTTTCATAAAAACAAACAACTCCGCACCTAAAATGCGTAGCATCCAAGTTTCATTATTACAATGATTTTTCAAAAGTGTGAAATTCAATTACAGAAATAGCAACTAGTATTCTAAATAGCAGCAACTTAAGATCTTACACAGAAAAGCCTCAGAAAATAATGATGAATAGGTACTTATTTTACAAATAGGTTGAAAAATTACAGCACAAATATGTGAAGTCACAGAAGACACTAAACCAGAAGATTTAAAGTTAACTGTACCTGGCAGATTTTTTCCCAGATTTCATCACAGCCAGCTTTTTCTTGAAAACTCAGTGCTAAATCATAGTTTTCTGCTTCTGACCAAACAATCAGGGTGTCCTGTTTAAGATAAAAAGCAAAAAAATAATTGTTTCTGAAACAGGTCTACATTGCATATTAATCTGCATTCCATTAATTCCTATGCCTAAAGAAAAAATAATTTTAATCAAAGTTACACTCATCAAAAAAGAATGTAAGACACTAAAATATTACATCACTTTTTCTGCTATAAGGGACATCACCTTTCTCTTTTGCTATTTTCTGACCACCTTACACATTATATATTTAAATATCCCTTTTTCATATCCAAAACACTTATTATGGCATTTTTCTGCAACATACTTCTGAGCCAACATAAGAGAATGCACACATTGTAGGAGATTAAGAAAACTTGCAATATAACAATGTAAGCCTTTTCATATTTAACAAAGTAGAAACAAAAACCCAAAGATTACAGTGTTTCCTCCTCAGAAAGGGCTTAATACTTAGCAATGTGAGAAATAATGCCTAGCTAATGTTAAAACATTCTTTTTTGAATTAAATGACATATAGCCTGAATAATATAAAACTCCTAAGTTCTTACTAAAGTTATACATATTTGCCAACAAGTATTTTCATTTGAGCAAGTTTTTTTTTCTCTGTTACTACTGCCTCTATCAATTCAATTCGTGCACTTGGACAGTGTATCTGGAAGATTTGCTGGAACTTCTGAATAGACTAAAAAGGCTTTTTTTGGAGGTTTTATTAAGACAATTGCTGCTGTACTGTAAGGAATGTAACCCTGTGGTGTGACATCCAAATACATAGTTTGGCATCTTACAGTGAGCTCATCTTCATGTTAAAACGTTCAAATTGAATGGCTCTCTGCTAACTTTGCAGTACATTTCAACGGCTCCAGCAAAACAGTTCATCGTTCTCCTTAGTTTGTTGACTTTCTGAACTGTTATAGCACTTTTTTTTGTTTGTTTTTTAAATAAAGTCCTTGCTTAATGGTAAATAAGGTAATTTACTTCGCACATTTACAAAGGTCAATATTCACCCCACAACTTACCCAGGTTTATAAGTCTTTACCTTATCCATCACTTTTATTGTAAACAAAATATTCAAAGTGACATCTTTAATCTTAGCAACCAAACCCAAACAAATATCTGACTGGCTTAGAAATCCCTGATATACCTTAGGAAACTTCAGGGGCAATGACAAACAGACACTGCCATTGCCCCCTCACATCTTTGCCCCAAAAGTACTTCTGGGTTCCCTCTGAGCACAAAATGACAGGAGATGATGACGTGAGTGCTTACTGCCTGGTGTGGTGGGTGTTCACTATGCTAAAGGCCAACCCATGACATGGTATCATACAACTCTCCAGTCACCATCCTTCATGTATCCTCCAAAGACAGAGGGACAAAAACATAACTAATACCAAGTGATCATCCCTACTCTTGCATCTACTGTCAGTCAGCACTCCTTAACCATTTCAGTCAAAATCAGGTCAGTTCAGATGGTTTAAACAGACCTTTGTTAACACAGTTATCTGGGCTTACACAAGTCAGAGAGCACTCCTAAGTATTTCCACTGGCAGATGTGAGGAGACTAACGTTTGGGACAGGATTGCTGGCAGGCAGCTGGTATAGGACAGCAGGTAAACTCTTCCATCAGCACAGCTATCTGCAAAACACACGCCTGTCTCAACAAACACAACTCACCAGCTGCTACAATTATCACTCTGGAACATGAATGAAAACCAGCAACTCTGATATGGTGTTAATTCTTCATTTCTACAGTAATCTTCAATCTCTCAGTAGTTGTCTGTTTGGGGGGTTTCCTCTTTGCCTTTTCTTCTTTCTTAAAAAAGTTTAGCATAATATCTTTCTCTTACAACAATATTGTTGTCAAATGCCTATCAATAGAGCAGCTTCCTCCTCCCAAAACATAATCACAGGCAGCACTACAAACAGCATTTGCACAAGCTCAGAAGTTCTGTTGGTTGGTTTGTTTTTTCTTTTCTTTCTCATTTTTATGTATTTGTTTAAAGAAACAAAGTTTTCCATTTCTGGAAAGAACGAAGCTCATTTCGCTATTGTTTTAATGCTGTTCATGAGAGTTGTTTGTTTATACTATAGTGCCCTATATTACACTTAAAACTTTTTTCCTACAGTCACAAATATTAATAGGCAGTCTCCCTGCTTTCGGGCTCCGATTCATGTGTGCAAATGGTACAGCTTCATGTAACTGACATGGTTTTTCTTACAGCTGTCCACCCTCATCTCTGGCTCAGGGACAGCTGAATCTCTATGTTTACAGTGTACCATTTTAGAGTGAGCAGTTGAACTGGGCTTCAAAGACAAAATAATTGTCAGCTGTGGGCACTGAAAAGTCCAATCGGCTCCCTAATCTGTTTCTTTTAGAGCTTAATCAAAAAATATGAATTCTTAAGCACACTTTTATAGCTATTACAGAACTCAAAATCTGCAATGTTTATCTTGAGATGTTCTGTGAACTTATTGATGCTCTGACACTCAAAATCAATATACTTCCAGGTGAGCTACGACTCAAGGGGTGTCTCAATGAACAAACACATACATTAAGAAGTTCTATTCACAGCCCAGCATGATTCAAATAAGAAATACAGTGCAGTAACTTAAAATGACTGTGTGCATCCATGGATATTGCACTCAAAAATTTTGTGAGAATTCTTGAGTTACCAAATGGTACTCGTTTCAATCTGTACTGCCCACACAAAGTAGAAGTTATGTAAGTTTCTCCAAAAACACTTCTGAAAGACTGACAGATAGTCTCATCAGAAAATAACTATCCAGTACCAATATAAAATCTACTCATCTGGTGTACACTTTCTGCATGACCTAAGACAACCCACCAAGACCACAGGCAGACATCTTCCAGGCCTAGCTGCTGCGAAACACTTACCACTCCCACCTGCTTAGATGAGCATCCGCAACGCTGCTCTGTTGACAAGCGACCGCAATGTTCCCTAATTTGCTCAAACGCAATGTAAGGCCAACAAAAGAAGAGATTAATTCAGAACAACAATTTAAACTTAGAGAGTAGTTCAAGCCCCTCTTTAGTGCTGGTCCTTGTTTGTACAATATCTGCTACTCCACCTCTCCTTGTTCCTGCACTGGCCCCCTCAGCCACCACCGACACCAGGTCAAATGTCCTGTACCGTGAGTGAATCGGATGGGGAACACACGCTGATAAATATTAATCCAGCAAAAAGAGATATTCCAACTGAATCAGTTCCTACATCTAACCTGTCACACAGTAACATGAATACTCATACTGGCACGAAAGAGGAGTGAAGTCCCCTGGCAACTGCTCAGGCTGGCTTTAACAGCACCCCTGGAACTGTATTAAATCCTGCCCCCAAGCAACTCTGATATTGCCTCAAGTAAACTGCTCTGTTGACACATGTGATGGCAACTCCGTGTAAAAGACAGTATTTGCACACATTCTTCATCCGAGATCTGAAAATGGATAGAAGGCACCTAAAGGTGAGTTAACACCAGAAGGCAGTGTTCACAGTAAGGATTTCTGTAGCAGGTTCAAGTCTCACAGCCATGCAACTGAAAATTACTGCTGGAGGAGGTGGCGGAACAAAGCAGATCCAGTAGATTTCTCACTGAAGACACGCTCTTCTGCCACGTTTGCCAGGGAACAGTAACCTCAAGCAGAGGGTGGAACAACAAATGGGTGTGGTAACAACTTTTTAAACTGCTCCTGCTAGAGCCTTCAGAACGCATCTGACCCTGCCCTTTACCAGTATGAGATGTCCAGGGGAGGTAAGTAACTCTCAAGGCCTATGCCCCAAAATCCAGGGAGATCTAAAACTCTTCAGGCTCTCATGTTCTTTACATACATGGACTTAGAGATTATGTTGTATGCTGAGCAGCCTGGCACCCATGTCCAATCCAAGTCCTATTTCTCTTGAGAAAGATTCTACTATGCCTGATACCCTGACAGAACTGTATTCTGCACAAAAGCTAGTGACCACAAACATGATTTGAGAAGGCAGATAACAGGCCTGCCCTATTTAGGGTTAGCCAATATAGTACTACTTAGCATAGCGTAGTATTGGGAATCACAGACTCATGCACAGCAACTAAATATCAGTTGGTTTTCTTTTTCACAGAATGTTGTTATGCAAATCACAGCTTAAGCAATAACTATCCTGTAAGTCTATTCAAGTAATTTACATGAACACAGATGCGTAGGCAGAGCCTGCTTCCTTTCCATCAAGCTGTACCATCATCTTGCAGCTTTCCCCAAACCCAGGATGATCAGCATCTTAACGAAAATCTGCAACTGAACTCTAGCAAGTGGAAAAGAGAGCTCACCTCCACGCTGCCATTCACCTAAAAGCATCTGCCCTGGGCAGATCAGTACAGCCTCTGAGTCTTCAGCCTACCTACCTAACAGGCTTCAAGTAGGGACACTGAGGAAAGATCACCTCTCTTCATCTCTGGTGAACCAAAACATTCTCCCTGAACCTTTCCACCATTTTTAAAAAGGATCTGCTCCTGAGACATCCAGGTTTGAACACTACAGTATTTTACAGATGAGACTGAAATCTCACAGACTGATAAGATCTGCTCTTTACTGCTCTACTCAGAAGGAAGCACATGAGGACTTCAGGACAAAGCTCTGTCAACTAAAAGCTGTATGACTTCAGAGGTTAAACAAACCTAGAACCTGTCTCTAGAAATCATCGATCATTATTCCTCTTCAAAAAAAAAAACCCAAAAAACCTAAAACCAAACTTGTTCAAAAGAGTGAACAGTGAAGCAAACATTTTCAGCCACGAGGACATAAAAGCATTAGAATCAGTAACAAAAGCCAACCAAAATAAACCTCAGCCTGAGTTTTCCAAAACTACAACTTAAAATGACTTCCACAAGAAAAATGACAAAAGCTACTGAAGTCACTTAAAACTTTGCTACCAATTACGTAAAGAAGGCTTTCAAATAATCAGCTGTACAAAGTTGCAGAAAACAGCTGCAAAAGGAAGTGATTTAAAACTCTGCAGCAATGTAATCTGCATTTGTATTTCATTATGTACTAGTTTCCTCTACTAAACAGGAAGCAGTTCAAAGTTCTTGACTTGCAGAACCCTGCAGAGCTCCACAAACACCCTCCTCCTTCCTCAGCATGGCCCACCCAAGGAAAGCCTACGACTATCATCCACCTGACTAAAACCACCAATATCTAATGAGTGAAAAATGGGAACCACAGAAAACAGAGCCTTCTGAAAAGCTAGGCCCAAGACTCCAACTCGCTCCCAAGGTAAAGCCAGCCAATTTGTGCTCAGGAGCTAAACAAAAGTCTCTTTCCTCACATTCTCGTAACTTGTCACCTCTCCACTGGAAAAAAAAAAAAAAAAATCCTTAAAGATTTGTTTCTTCACGATTCAGGAAGAACAAAATTACTGTTTTCTAATGCTGAAACAGTTCTGGATATCATAATGATACAGAGCAGTACAAAACATTGAACAAAAGGAAAGATAAGCTGCTGTATAACAAAGGAAAGGACAGGAAAAAAAAAAACAGTAATAACCACAAGAGCAATGTAGGCAGAGGCATAAAAAAATTAATACAGAAAAAGGAAAAAGCAATAAAAGCAAAAGAGATTCAGTAAACTAATTTTTTTAGTGGATTAAACAAAAACAACCTATTAACATAGCTCCCGACTGCTTTCCTTCTTTGTTCTGCAGAAGACTTACTCTCAGGAAAGGCAACCACACAAGTAAGTCTCACCATGGCTAGTCACTTTACATAAGATAGCGGTAAGTTTTCAAGGATTAAAACAAAAACTAAACAGCAACAATGAAAGAAGGTCCACAAAGACAAACTCCTTTGTGTTATTTCCAGAAAAAGAACTCAGTAAGTAAATACACTGTAACAGAGCTGGCCAATGTTTTGCCTTCCTAATCCAGCAACTACTTCATATGGCCTGGGATGGGAGACAAAAGTTACATATATATGTTTCTAACTATTTTTCCTGTAATGAGTTCAATATTTATCCAAATTGCATATATTCTCTTCCAAGCTTGAAATACCAAAGGGTTTTTTTAGGAGACTCACATTTTAATTTCTAGACTGTGAAGTTATTATAACACCTACAGGCTTGTACGAAAGCTTTTCGCCTCTATGAAAAATATCATCAACAAGTGCACGTCATGCTTTTCTTTTTGTTCCCCTGAAAAATGCAATTAGTTTGAGCATACAACAATTCCTCAGCATCAGTAACCAGAAAAAATAAAGCCTGGCAGTAATACTTGCCTGCTGTTTTTGATACGCGGTATTTGGATTTATCTTCGATTCTAACAGTAGTGAACCTGAAAAAGGTATGAAGAGATATTTACTGAGTTTTAACAAAATAAACATCTTCAAACATCTTACAACAACCACCCGTGTACCAGCCAACACATGCTCAACTTAATCTGTATCTTACAGAAAGTCCACAACCATCATCTTTAAATATATTTCCCTAAAATAAGCCAAAGAAGACAAAATTCAACAGAAATATCCACGTTAAAATATATTTTTCCTCTTCTAATTTATACCAGAATTCTCTGTAGCACTGTTTTTTCTCCTGAAACCTGGTGTGACAACCAGCTTGTTTAAAGGCCATTTATTAAATCTATACAAATTTTTAGCAGGTAACATGCTGCCCGGCATAAAAACATTTTTTTCCCCACAAAAGCCACATGGGCCATTTGCTTTTATTTCCTTCAACTGTCCTTCAGAAGTGAATCATCTAGATACTATAAACCCAGGGACTTTATCTTGTGTATGCAAGTAGTGTATGTATCCTGGCAACAGCTACAGAGTAATTTATACCAGTCTTAGGGTTTATTTAGCACATTAGCACCTGTCGGCTGACAAAGTGGTGAGCATGCACCCTCCACCAGACCCTTAAGGTGACTTTAAAGTGCAATAAACATGAGGAACGCCACACAATTCGGTCACTTCAGAACATAATTAGTGAATTTATAGGGGGGGGGGACAAAAAAAAAAAAAAGAAAAAAAAAAAAAAAAAGAAAGGAAAAAACAAACCACTTCATAGTAGCAAAAAGGGGAGGAAAAGAGCACTTCAAAAGCGCCCAAAATTATTCTGAAAGCGAACAAGATGTCGTCACGTGTAACAACTTCATCTCTGTTCAGTCAGAAGGGCTGCAGCCACTTAGGCTAACGAAGGGGGAAAGTCTCGGGCCGCGGTGGCAAACAGCGCTGCGGCTTATCGGGGGAAGGAGACTTTGAACGGAGCCGCCAGCTAAAGGAAAGAAAGGGGGAAAAATAACGACCGGCTGCGGTCCTCCCTGATAAGTGCGGGGAGAGGGGAAGATATCAGCAGCCAAGCCC
>NW_010313549.1:0-7177 GCF_000700745.2 Antrostomus carolinensis
GAGATACAAAGAGATTAAAATCCTTTGATTTTAATTTAATTTTTATTAAACGTTGTGTGATTGAACCGCAGCGTCGCAGCGGTGAGACCAGCACAGACGGGCAGCAGCGGGCGCATCCCGGATCGGTTCGCAGGGGCCGGCGCTTACCCTGGTTTCTCTCTCCCAGGCCCGGCTTTCCTGCGGGGGAGGGCGCGGAGGGCCTTCCTGCGTGAGGGCCGGCTGGCAGCGCTGATGTGGGAGGGCTGTCAGCAGCAGGCGGCCTCCCCGGCGCTGCAGGAGGCCCTGCTCAGCAAGATTGTGTGTTTGCCCGATCATGTCAGCAACAAATTCCAGGGGAAAAACCCACCAGTGTTCTTCCCCCAGAACTACTTCCCTCTTCTGGGTGATGCGATTATCCAGGTGCTGCAGAAGATCTCGGATTCTCTGAGAGGTAAGATCGCAGCAGGACTGCTGTAGAGACAGCTCTTCTGAAGGAGCGTTTTGTGCATGGACCCCCTTGGCTGGTGCTTCAAATACAGATAATGGGTATTGGAGAACCTCACGTTCATCCTTCATGATGAAATTCGTTGTACTTAAAAGGGTCAGATACGAGGAATGAGGAAGATGGCTGAGGCTTTTTAAAATAAAAAAAGCTGAAGCTGTTAAATAGCATCATCTGTTGCCAAAGCTTAATTGTGGTCGCTTGGTCTGTGCTGAAGTAATTGTGTGGAAGATTTAAACAGTACTGAATGAACCAGGGGTTTTGTTACCATTGTGTTAAAGTGGGACTAAGCTATTTTAGCCTTCTGACTCTCACTGTGTGTGAATAACACTAGGTGCCGTTTTGTGCTGAAGGCAGGTGGTGGAGGGAGGAAGAGATGATGCTTGAAGAGGAAAAGTTAATCTAAGTTTTCAGGCTTCAGTATTTGTAGAAGTGTACACGCCTCCTTCTGAAGGTTGTTTGGAGGATGCTGTTGATGCTCCTGTTAAGCTTGTGTCTGTTTTATCCCAGGTGGCTTGGATTGCTCAATCTCTTTTGTTTCTCATGTCCTGGGGAAGGGGTGCGTTCATGGGAGACAAAGTGAGTGTTTTACAATGCTATTTTGGGGAGTAAAACAATACTGGTTTACTGTATTAGAACGGAAGGATGACTATGATGATGATAAACAGAGGGAGTGGGAGGCTGACCAAATAATACTTTGGGAGTTTTGTGACTTGGACTGAACAGGCTGCTCTCTGCTTTCTGAGGCTACTTAACAGCATACCAGATGTCAAAGTTTTTCTGTCAGCTCAGGTATATCAGCTCAGGAATATGATCTCTTCTCCTCTGAAAACTGATGAGATTATTAGCCTTCTCATCCCACCATTTGGAGCATAACTATTAAATGTTCTTCTGGTGCTTTTCATCCAGTGGTCTGAAAGTGCCTTGTAAATACCAGCATAAATCACTGCTCATATGTAATAACCCTCTCATGATAGTAGCCTGCAGTCTGGCTTTACTCGGGACTTTGAAGCCAGTGAATGCAGAAGTAGTTAACAGGGCTGGAAGAGGAAAGATTTCTAACTGTTTGCTGTAGTGAGGAATACTTGTAAGTTCCTTAGGCTGCTTTTAGGTTTGTTCTTACCACAAGAACAATTTAGAGCTGCAAACTGTATGTTGTATTTCTTCATCTTCTGAGGATCTTGACATTTGCAGGCTGACCTTGAGTACCATTGCACCAGTTCTGGCCATCTGGTGTATTCACCTGTTTTCTCTTCCACTTCAGAAGAAATCCTGAGCGTTTTGATACCCCGCCTAACGGATCTCACTGAGTCAGACTGCATCTGGCAGAGAATATGCTGGCGACTGGTTGAATGTGTGCCAGACCGCTGGATGGAAGCAGTGGTCCTTGGTTTTGTGCAGAGAGCACCCGGGTAAGAAGTCTGCTTTCCTCCCTGATCTTGAGCAAATGCTGTAATTTTTTCACAAATACTTGCAGAATCAGTTTCTGAAAGATGCTGATGTATGTATGTTTGTGTAGCTGGATTTTCACAGTGTCATTTCTTGAAAGACTCTAGGGGTAAAGTACCTGATTGTTGCTTCTCAGGTAGAACCTGCACCATTCCTTGAAGATCTGTGGTGACATGCAGTGGAAAAACAAGTGAAAACATTCTTTGCAATTACTGACTCACTCTTACATTTAGAGGTGTTTTAGAGACTTTGTTGCAAATAGCTGATCACAGAATTTCCTATCATTAGTAGCAGCATGACAGTAATTACCTGGATTCCTAATGTTTTGCTATTGACCTGTCTTGCTAGGGCAGATGTCTTGTCTAGGTTGCTGGGGAACCTGGTTGTGAAAAACAAGAAAGCTCAGTTTGTGGTGACACAGAAGCTGCTGCTCTTGCAGTATGGCCACACGGTAAGGACTCTGCGTTGAACAGTGGTGGAGTAATGCCTGTTTTTCCCAAGTGCCAGTGTGTTTTTTAGCTGAGCTCCAGGTAGTCTTGAGTAAGAATTAACTCTTCATTCTGAAATCAGCCCTTGGTCTCTCCACATGTACCTGAGCTGCACAGCTTTCACTCACATCCCCTCAGAAGAGACTGAAGGAGCCATGACCCACTCTCAGGGATAAGAATTAGATTGAAGAGATGAGACAAGAACTGAGATTTTTTTTTTTTTCCTGTGCACCTAAGTATGTTACAGGTGATAGGAAGTGTTCTGTGTCTTGTGGTGTCGTTGTGAGGGATGTTCTCTAGACTTTGTGATCCGTGTTTGCCTGAGACTGTGCTGATCTGGTTTTGATGGTAGAAATACTGTACTGTATTCCTGTTCTGTTTTTCCTTGTATTTCATCAGCAATGGCATGTGTGTGTTTGGTTGGGTTTTTTAAAATTTGCTTACTTTTTTTTTCACTGAATGTTGTCAACCAGTTCTTCAGAATGAAAAGTTTAACATAGTAAAAATACACACTTGTCATTGCTGGATGACAGCTTCATGCCCAGTTAAAGCAAGATTTGTGGTTTCCATTGCAGACTGCAGTGCTACAGAACCTCCTTGGCTACCTGTCCCTGGATGGCCTTCGGCGTGCCTTATTGATCAAAGTAAGGTTCAGTAATGTTGGTGAGGTATCTGATGGAAAAAATTCTACTGTGCAAGTGTGTGTGTATGTGTGTCTGTAGGGTACACAGTTTTGGTCTTTCTCTAAGACACTTCTGTATTCATGAGACAAGACCTACCATATCACAAGTAAGTCATGATATACGGATTGAAGACTTTCTGCACTGCTGGCATTTGTTTTTCATATTTATTTGGTAAATTGTCTTCCAAGTAGCAAAACTAATAAGGATTAGATTCTGACAGATGTCCCATGTCCTCTGTCCTTCTCAGCTTCCTCTGTCATCCTCTATTTGTGTGGCTGGGCAGATGGCAGCAAGTGATGAAGTTGATTGAGAGCTGTCTGTATGCCACATAGTTTATGCTTCAGAACATCTCATCTAACTTTTCCTCAGTGGGGATGCAGATATTTTCCCTCTCCAAGTCAGCAGTGTGATGGAACTTCTAGGAAATCTGTATCTCTGGAAATCTACCATTTTCCACTGGTTACTTTTTTTTTTTTTTTTTTTTAGGCTTTTTTTTTTTTTTTTTTTTTTTGCACTGGTTACACGTTGTATTATTCTAATTATCTGGAAGTACTGGCAGCTATATAAAATTGGACAAAAAAACATACAATATCATACTGGCTTTTGACAATAATACATATTGCTCTGCATATTATATTTATCACATTAAAATTTAAAAAACCTCCCATTATATTTAACAATATGGAAGTGGTGTGGAGTTCTTGGTTGGTATGTTTTGGGCCCTGAAATACAAAGTTAGCTCTGTTTGTAGGGAGTGTAAAGTTCCCTGGGAAGCATGAAAACCAAAGGGCCATCAGAATATACAATGTGCTGTAGGAAAGCACATTTCAAAGATGTGCTTCAAAAATGTGCTTTTCTACTTGTGTGTAGAAAACATCCATTTCAAGCCAACTTGACTTCTCTGATTCAGGTGGTGCAAGAACTGTTGGAGACCTGGGGCAGCAGCAGTGCTGTGAAACACTCTCCCCCTGAGCAGCAGCAGTATATTAGCAAGGCCATCCTTATCTGCCTCTCGCACCTGAAGGAGCCTGAAATCCAGAGCTGCAGACAAGGTGAGGCAGTGGGAGAAGAGGGATTGGGTTTGTTTAACAGAAGGTCTGATGTTGAGTAGAAAAACATCTTGTTTTGATCTATGGATGAACACAATTGTCCCATCTTCATCTTGGCAAATGGGGTAGCCTGCTGGAATCCTCTTTTGTTAGCACTGATATGGTATAATTCTGAGTCCATAGCTTTAAAGCTGTTTGGTTTGGCCTCTGCTGATCCATGTGCATTTCTCTGTGTCATTCTGCTCCCCTCAGCATGAGGTGAGTAGGGTTAGTGAGTTACCAGCAAGGACCTCCTATTCTGTATTCCTATAGTGTGTAGCACATTGGGGTCTTGGTCTAAAATTTATTTTTCTGTTGCAATTAAAAAAAAAAAAAAATCTGTCTTTTGTGGGGGAAGAAGGTTGATTTACAAGACCTGTTCATCCGTTTCATTCTAATTCCCTAGGTGAATAAGTGACCTCTTATTTATTCACAGTACTGTAGTTTTATAATCTGTTTTTTATCTGACAGCTGTTGTAAAGATAAGCTTTTCTGAGTTGAAGGAGGTCAGTCTAACAGCAGTAAGCCTACCTGGTAAAGCATCGTTCTCTGTGGACTGAGAAATACTGGTGTTATCTGCCTGTTTCAGTTTATCTAGGTGCTGAGGGAAATTTCTTACTCCATGATTGTTGTACTGGTCAGAATTTGTAGCTTCCTCAAAACATGAGATTTCACTTAAGTGGCTTCGAAGCACTCTGAAAACAAGCTAAAGATTGACTTGACTTACCATCCTTTTTTGTTTCAGTGAAAACCAAAATATTCCAAGTTTAGGATATATTGTAACATTCTTTTGACTTTATATCTCATTAAAAAAAGATTATTATATTGGTGCATTGCAGAAAGAGAAGTCACGGTTGCCTGGGCCCTTCCTGTCTTTCTACCCATTATTGGGTGGTGAATGGCTAAAGATGCCCTCTCGGGAAACCCACTTAAAGATGGATGTTTGTTTCTGTAATTGTTTCATCTACTGTTTGGTTTGGGTTTTGTTTTGTTTTTTTTTTTTTTCAGAGCTTCTCACAAGCATGATGGAGGGTGTGAAATGCCACTTGGACAGCAATCTGCCACAAATACGGCGTCTGGGGATGATTGTGGCAGAGAGCATTAGTTTGAAAATAAACACTGATGGGCCTGTCCTGAAGTTTCAGGTGAAGGTTAAAATTACATTTAATCTCTGGTGTGCAGGGCTTAGAGGAAATAAAAGCTTTAAACCAGATGATCCAGGGCATTATAGCAAGTTATAACACTAATTATCTGGAAATAAGGAAAGGCAGCAACACTTTCAAAAAGAGAGGATATCTGTTTACAAAAACAGTTGTATAGAAAATAACCAGGTGGCTGAGAGTGACCTTAAGAGTGTAATCTGATGACAAAGTTCAGGGTAAACAGACGATGATAAAGGACTGCTGCAGGGTTATTTTATTGTCTGAGGGAATCAGAATCTGACCCATAGAAGTTGAGAGGGTACTTCAAACCTAAACCAGTGGTGAACGTTCAGTCCCTGACATGGTGGGAAGACCTGCTCCAAGTTGAGATTTTAAAGATTGACATGGGGATATATGCTCCGCTATTTCCAGTAGAGTTTTTAAGAATTATGTGATTAAATCACATTAATTCTTTAAAAGCCTGTATCATCCTTCATGTCACATTGCCATTTATTAAATGTTTTCAAGATTGTAAATAACATTCAGGCAAAGTCTGATCAGGTACTATTGTTAAATATAGGGACAAGGATTACATATGGCACAGATCACTGTACACCATAAATACATTACTGCTGGCAGCTCAGTGATTGAAATAAATGGGATTTGTGGGGGTGCATCTGCTCGTGATTCAGTCTTCATTTGCACACAGTACAAGGGTCAAATGTTGAATGTTGGGCATATTTGCAGTCAGAGTGCCTAACAGTTATTCTGAATGTCTAGTATGAAGAAGATGATGAAACAAGAGCATTGAAGTCCCTTCTGGTGCAGACTCCACCATTCTGTGTTGTCCCCAGCCTTCCAGATGATGAGTAAGACATTTCTGTTATTTGTCTCTGTGCCATCTTTTTGCTCTTTTCCATACCTTTTTCTGAGTTACACACTAGAACTGTAGACAGTATTCAAGATGTCTTACATATTCTTAAGCATTATAATGCACCTTATTCTCACAGTGCAGTGTAGTTCTGTTAAATTCATAATTCCAATGATAGTATGTATTAAAATTGCTTGTTTGATAGCTCCATGTGATGAAACTATGTTTTGGCTTCTAGGGATCTGATGTTCCCTGGGGTAAATCAAATGGGCCTTTCTGTTTGCATCTGGGAAATCTGGCATTTGGGCCTTATGCCCCCCGCCCATTCATCAGTAACAAAAATCTAGCATGTCTGTCAGTATAAAGACTGGTTCTTCAGTGCTCTTAACTTCATAGCATCTGCTGAGGCTCTTTGAAGCACTTAGTTTTATTAGCAGATCAATGAAGCACTTCATATTATTAGCAAATGAAGCAGTCCAGCACTCCAGTGAAGTACAGAGGATTTATTGCTCCCAATTTAGGGGCATAATCAGCACAGACAGCATTTGAGAAGCAGAGAGGGGAAAGGACATGCCAAAGTCCACAGAAATAGGTACAGAGACAATATTGTATTCATCCCACTGGCGATGATTAAAAAAATGTTTCTTCTCCATTTGTCCGTTTTCATTCATAGCTTCAAATACCACGCAGGCAACTGTGATCCAGTCATCACAGATGGCAGTCCTAGGTACAAGTTAGTGCAGGGGGAACAGAGAAAATGAGCTACCTTAATTTCTGTTATCCATTGCTCTTCTGTTAAGAGATTCTGCTTCTCTTCTCCCCTCACCCCATTCTCCTTCCCAGGACTTTGTTCCTTGTGTAGGCCAAGTTAGGTGGGAGACCGCAGCAGAAATTATTATCAGCAAGGGTTGATGGTGTGGGTAGTTTCTTGCTTGTGAATAGTGACTGCTACTTTATTGGTTTTAATACTTGTTC
>NW_010313549.1:7214-15035 GCF_000700745.2 Antrostomus carolinensis
ATTGGAAAGTAACGAGAAAGCATGTACAGCAGCCCCTGTGATGCCAGATGAGGAGTCGGATGCAGAACTTGACAGGTATGGGGCCAGAAACTGTTAGGAAATGAGAAATAATGGAAAATGATGCTCTTAAGAGCAGACGTGGGGAGAAGGGAGCTATCGGTAGCTGCATTTCTTGGCAAATCTGTTGGTTTTTGACCTTGTTCAGCTGAGTGCTGTGCAGCAGAGTAGGACTTTGTGTAGGCAATCGCAAGCAAGGTGTTAGTCAATAGTTTGAGCAAAGCCTGTGTCTCCTGCAACCATTGTATTTATTCCATTTGACTTGGGCACATGTTTCTTGCAATTATGGATATATCTACACATTTTAATTATTCTGCCTTATTCTATCACTTTACCAATGCATAAACAAATCTCAAGAATTGCCTTTAGTCTCAGGGTCACCTGACTCCTTCCTGCACTTGACCAGGAGGTCCAGTTCCAGGTCTGGTTACAGAACTGCTCTTTCACTGAGCTTTGGGGTAATTGATAGGACTTCCTAAGCAGCCCTTTCAGCCTGGGCTTCAACAGTGCTGCTGGATGATGCAAGAGTGGCGGTGTTATTACAATGTGTGTGCTGGTTCTTTCCCTTTTGTGTGGGTAGCTGGGGAAAGGAAGACCATCTATACCCCACTGACTAAGTCCTGCCTTTATTTCTTTTACAGCGATGATGACCTCATACCTTACAACATGTCAGAGGATAAAGAACTGAGAACTAAGGCTCCTGTGTATATCAGAGACTGTATTGAAGGTGGGAGGTTTTGAGCTGAGTCTATCTTTTGGGAGACTGGTCTCTCTGTAGGTTTGTTTTTTCCTGAGCTAATTTGAAGAGGCTCTAGGATTTCAATAGTCTGAGCTCAGGTGTTGCACTGTAATTTCTGAGTAATTTCAGTTTAATTCCTAATGCCAGTCATGTGCTGGGTCAGTGATATCTGCCTACAGCAATACAAACTATTGGCAGAAGAAAGTTGGGAGTGTATACTCAGGCACAACCATTCTGTTAATAGCTGTTGTTTGTCTTTTGATTACTTTTAGTCCTGACAGGATCTGAAGATGTGGACAAATGGGAAGCTACAATCAAGGCTCTTGAGAGCTTGGTTCGAAAGAATCCAGCAGCAACAAGAGAGGTGAAGTAGTATGAGCTAAGTTACCAGTGAGCTGTAATACAGAATTATCCCTTTGCCCTCCTGAAGAGACTAAACGTACCGACAGAGCAGTAGGCCAGACTAATGTGTATCTGGATTTAAAGCTTTAATCTAGAGAAGGGAAATAGAAGAAAATAGTTGCTTTGGAGGTGAAGCTGCAGAGCACAGAGGAACGAAGAAGCAGGCAAAGTTGCTGGCAATAGCTGGCATTTAGCAACTCCAGCACTGAAAATGAAATGCATTGCAAGTAGAGCTTGCCAGTAATGTGAGGAAGCAAAGGAAGCTCCATGCTTCTTGCTGGGCAGAAGAAACAGTAGAAATTAAGTTTACAGAGCAGCAAATTGCACAGACCAATTGATTTTCATTTGGGATATAACTGATTTTGAATTGAAATGGAATTTAATTGTTATTCCCCAACAAAAAGGGGGATAAAGTCAAATGGGCTTTCCCTATTTGCTTGTACAAGCATAATGTCTTCTGGAGGGAGTAGTTGGATTGTACTGGTCAAGATGAAAAGCTCAGGTGAAAGGAACTTGGGACAAGGTCACTGGTGTGATGAGTGCTCACCACCCCTTGTTAGTGAACTGCCACTTGAAGGTGGCAGAGATACAGGCCCCTGCCAGCTGAGAAAGGGAAGGGGTGTAGTTTGGTAAACAGTGTACAATCTGCTACGCCGTGTTACTGAGCTGGGTGGGCTTTGGATGTGGTACTGTACCCCTTAACCCATTAGTTGTGACGACAAGTCCTCCTGTCTCACGATGCCACCACTTGTCCAAAAAGCCAAAGTGAATGTGGACAGAGAAATCAGCATAGGGGTTTGTTCAGTGTTTTGGGAAATCTGTCTTGGTGGCATCTAGCTTAACGTGTTTTCTCTCCTTCCAGAGTATGTTGCCTATATTCCATACCCTGATTGTCTTTGCTTAAACATTAGAAATGGTGTGTAAATCCTGTGAGAAGGAAAACACTTGCAGGGATTTAATTCCTTTTTTCATATTTTGAGAAGGTTAGTGTGGAACTGGCAAAAATACTATTGCATCTGGAGGAGAAGACCTGTGTTGAAGGCTTCGTGGAGCTCCGTCAGAGAGCTCAAGTAGCTGTTTTAACCACAGATCCCATACCTGTGAGTTTCTCTTTCTGCTTTCCTTATTCCAGTTGAGGCGCAGACAAAAATTTAAGCAGCTGAAATCTCTTGATAGAAACAGCTATCAGAGTGTGGTGGAATAGCTGGTTCATGTCTGAGAGCATTTATGCAGAGACAGACTATGTACTGAAGAATCTGCAATGGATCCAACAACAGGAAAGATAAAACTGTCAGAGTTGTGACAGACTGGAGGAACTGTTGGGAGACTGTTAGTATGAATGTACCAGACAAGGCAAATTAGATTGCACTGAAAGGAGATTGTTTAATGTAAAGGAAAGTTGTACTGAAGGGAGATTGTTTCAACAGAAGCTGAGGCACAAAGGGCTTCTCTAGAAGAAGACTTGACTGGTGATTGTAATGATAGAATCATAGAATAGTTTGGGTTGGAAGGGACCTTTAAAGATAGTCTACTTCCAACCCTCCCGCCTTGGGCAGGGACATCTTCCACTAGATCAGGTTGTACAAAGCCCCGTCCAACCTGGCCTTAAACACTTCCTATGATAGGGCATCCACAACTTCCCTGGACGCCCTGTTCCAGTGTCACCACTTTCATAGTAAAGAGATTCTTCCTTATGTCCAATCTAGATCTATCCTCTGTCAGTTTATAACCTTTACCCCTTGTCCTGTCAGTATGGGCCCTGGCAAAAAGTCTCTCTCCATATTTCTCATACACCCCTTTTAAGTATTGAAAGGCTGCAAGAAAGTTTCCTTTGAAGTGCCAAAGCTGCTGTGACAGTTGTTTGGGTACTTCTGCGTAGAAGGGACACAAGAATGGCAAAGTCCTGTTTGTCATTTACTTCTTTGTGAGAATCTGTAAGTGGAAGTGTCTGAATTTCCCCTATTTGCACAACGTGTGTCTTCCCTTCTCTTAGAGGCTTGTTGTTAACAGGAAGCAGGACTTCTCCTGAAATTGAGTGCTTTTAGAATGAGTGGGAAGACTGTTTCCAGCCTGGTTTGCATTCATTGCACTTTGATTTTTCTGTACAGGTGGCAAAGTACTTGACCTCCCAATTCTACTCTCTGAATTACAGTCTTTGTCAGCGCACGGACATTCTCGATGTAAGTGCTCTTCTCTTCACTTCCCACTTTCCTTGTGTCTTTGTTGTACCAGTACTGTTTCCCTGAGATGTATTGAGGTTACCTTTTATTCCTCGTAGGAGGAGACAGAAGCATGGGAATCTCTTACGTTAGTATCTGTGCCTGGCATTCTCCTCTTGTTCATAACCCTGCTATGCTCCAATATACAGCAGTCCTTCCCCACAGAATCCCAAACATATGATGTCATTTGCCTAGGAGGAGCCACTGTTTCCTCACATGTCATCAGTCTATTGTATCTTTACTTTCTGAAAGACAGCAATCTGCCTGTGACTCCTACATCATTTCACTTACTGTGTCTGAGGAAGGAGCCACTGTTCTGTTTCAGGGCTAAGTGACCAAGTACTTGGTCAATAGCTCGAGCCAGTTGGTTGTCTGGAGGTCACTTACCTCAGTGTTCTTAATTATAAACCTGTCTTTCTGCCTTGCCATTCCTATTAGTTTGGGTCCAGGTAACTCTGTTGTTATTGTTCCCTAGTACAAGGATTACTCCTTTTTAACTGAACCTCCCTCTTTTTCATCTAGATATTGGTTTTGGCAGCTCAGGAACTGTCCTGTCCCAAATCTCATGGGAAGGCCAAGCATTCTGGTGCCCAAAAACCTTGTACCCAGCTCCTTCCTGGAAGTGACAGCTCTAAGGACTGGAGAAGAATTGTTGATGAAAGGATCAAAAGCAAGACTCGGAGATTTGCTACGGTGAGGCCAGGGCTGAAACAAACTAATGTCAAATCCAGCAAAAATAGGGACACTAGGAGTTGCTGTAGTTCTACCCAGAAAGAGCAAAATACCTGTGAAATTGAGCCCAACCCAAAGGAAAGACTTAAAATATAAATTTTAGTATCTGGCTGAATCTTTCGGTGCAGAGTACTGTGTTCCTACAGTCCTCTCCCAACAGGAAGAGGAAAATAAACCTTGAACTTCTTGCCTTGCGTTGAGGGATAGTTGTTGCTGTTCTATGCTTGTTCTGAGCTTGTCTGGCCGCTGCAGGGAGCTGTGGCTGCACCTCACAGATCCCTGAGCCTCCTCCATCAGACTAGCTGCCTCTGGACTGGACTGTTTCAGCCTTCCTGTTTTTGAGGGAAATAGATCGATGCCAGTTTCCTAGTTCCCAGAACTTCCCTCTGGTTCATCCTGGTGAACTTGCTTCCAAAATTCCTTTATTTCTTTGCATGTTCTTGTTTTTTATATCTAACCCAGCAGTACTGAGCTATATTGTACTGGAATATTTAGATGTGTGAGAGGATCTGAAGTGGGGAGTGAGCCATCCAGTCTGGAAACTAGTAGCAGTAGGTGCACAAGCAAGCGTGGCTGACAGTGGGATGGCTGCAAGGAACCTGTAGTCTTGACAGTGTCCAGTGAAGTGGAAGACTCAAATGCTGCATCTTGTGTCTAAACTTCATTTTTCTCTTGGACAGGGTAAATCTCATGTGGAACTGGCTTCTGGCCCAAATGAGTTCAGTTCTGTTGCTGGGCACTTCTTTTTTCCATTGATTCAGCACTTTGACAGGTAAGTATGGACACCTTGGGATGTGGGCCTGGCAGCTGCCAGAGTGACCCTTTCTGCTTGTTCAGAGCAGTAGGCCAAGGCCCAGAAGCTGTGCGGGAGTCTGGTGACACCATGCTGATGCCTGGCTTGTGCATAAAGCTTAGAAGGGAGGGGTTTGTGGTCTCTTGGACTTACCAAACTTGTACTAGGAAGGCATATGTAAGACCATGTAGAAGTGAAGATACATTATGAAGAATAACCCGTCAGCAAGCACATGGGAGGATGATTGTGGCAGTACCAAACCAGTTGTCTTGGCTGTCCTTCCACCTTGGGAGGTTCACACAAAACTACAGAGCTCAGACTGCAGTCTGATACTGTCTCAGGTTTTGACCTGTCACCTGGACTGGTCCTTGTGACCATGTTATTGGATGCAGGGCACTGCAGTCACTTAAGTCTTTGCTTACCTAAGGAAGGCTGAGCAATTAATTCCATGAGAGTCGAGATTCTTGTAATACCAGTCTTAATGGTTTGTTTCTAGTATGGTGCTAGCTTTTGCATGCAGTTCTTTCTAAGTAAAGCCTGGGTTAGAATAAGTGATACCTGCTGTAAGAGTGAAGGATATTACTGGTCTGGGAGCAGAGATAAGAGCAAACAGCTGTGGCCTGTGTTAAACTGGGAATGACTATAATGACTGTTATAGGGATTCAGGCTTGTGGGGGACAGTTCACCCTGCATAACCACCCTGACTGCTCCAAAGATGCACTGATCGGCCTTCTCACTGCACAGCACTGTGTGTCTTGCACTTGCAGGCCTTTGACAACATTTGATCTCTTGGGGGAAGATCACTTTGTCCTTGGAAGACTGGTCCACACTTTAGCAATCCTGATGTACTTGGCTGTCAACACTGTGGTAAGAAATGCTGCATGATATCTCCTGGAGATAGCAGGAGAGACTTCCAGCCTGGGAACTCAGAGGTGCCTTCTGAAACAGCCGTGTGCTCTAGGGCCTGCTACAGTTAGGCTGGCAGCAAGTTTGAGTCACGTGTGCTGAGAAGTTCTGAAGAGGGCTGAGAAAAATGGTCAGAAAGGAAAGATGGGGTTCAGACCCCCCTGTACTATCTTTTGCTGCTTCTGGTAGAAAAACTGTCAACTTCAGTGGGAAGTTGGGCACATCATTTCACTTTACTGGATAAGTTTCCTCATCCGTAAAACAAAGTTAATTGTAACCCTGATGTTGACAACAGTATATCTTCAAGGTCTAGATCTGTAGGGTGGCGTGGATGTGAAGGTATTGAGTGTTTCTGTTGTAATCCTGTTTTGCAGGCAGTTACTGCAATGGGAAAGGCACTGCTGGAGTTTGTTTGGGCTCTGCGTTTCCACACTGACTCGTGAGTTGTAGTTATATGTTTCATAAGGGCCACAAAATTCTTGAAAGGTTCAGAGGGGAAGCCGTATGAGGAGAGGATGGAGTTGCTTGGATTGTTCAGCCTGGAGAAGAGGAGACTGAGAGGAGATCTCCTGGGGGTCTAGAACTTCCTCCCAAGGGGAAGAGGAGGGGCAGGCGCTGATCTCTTCTCTCTGGCCACCAGCGAATGCCAGGAGCAGAGGAAATGGCAGGAAGATGTGGCAGGGGAGGGTGAGGTTGGCCATGAGGAAAAGGTTCTTGAGGCAGAGGGTGGTGGAGCCCTGGAACAGGCTCCCCAGGGAGGTGCTCATGGCACCAAGCCTGACAAGATTCCAGCAGCATTTGGCCAAGGCCCTCAGGGACATGGTGTGAATGTTGGGATTGTCCTGTGCAGGGACAGGAGTTGGACTCGATGATCCTTGTGGGTCCCTCCCAGCTCACAACATTTGATGATTCTATGATTTCTAAAGATCAGCTGTGAGCCAGTCTCCAGCCATGGTTTAGTCTTTGTCCAAGACTAGCACCAGACTGAGAATCAGTGACTTACTGCATTAACTCTACGCTCTCCTCCAGCCTTGTGTTCTTACCACTGAGTATTGCAGGAATATGTAGTGAAGACATTGCTTTAGTGTCAGGCCAACGTATGAACTCAACTGCTGTTTTCTAATGTGGAGGCAGAGTCATTACCTTTAGAAAGCAGGACAAATTTCTTGATCAACTATCCATGTGTTAGTTTAATCTCTGTTTACTGAGGGAGCTCAGAAAACTTTTGATTCAATTCCAGCGTTCAAGCCTGGAAAGAAATTAAGATGTGTAGGCAAAACGCTGTAAACTTCTAATTTCTGTTTTGATCTCAGACTCATCCAGGACTGAATTATGCTGGACTCCCTGCCACACAGCATGGCAGGGGCTCTGTATGTGAGCACTCTGCCAGCTGGTGCATGATTACACTCCTAATTGGCAGGAATATGGTAAAAGTCATCATAATCACAAACATTTGAAACTGGAGAACCCCTGTGGTGAGGAAATCAAGGTGGAGCATGAAGCTGCAAGCTCTAACCAGTTCCGCCTTTCTCCAACAGGTACGTGCGCCAGGGTCTTTTGTCCTGTATCTCCTCTGTGCTCCTCAGCATTCCCTCATCATTCCTGCAGAGCATCTTCTGGAAGACATGACAGAAGAGCTTTTGGAGACTCAGTCCTGGCTGGGAGGTAAGATGTGGTGGTGAATGCCAGTGTTGTTTTGGTTAGTGTGCAGCTTGGTGCAGCATCTATTTAACTGTGATGGTAGCAGTAACATCCTAGTGTTGTGCACCAGAGATTTGCATAAGTGGTTTTATCCCTTGGCTGTAAGTTTAGAGCAAATACCAGACCACAGTGTGTGATGTACAGATGTATTCACTGGGTGGGAAACTGGCTGGACAGCCGGGCCCAGAGAGTTGTGGTGAATGGAGTTAAATCCAGCTGGTGGCCGGTCACAAGTGGTGTTCCCCAGGGCCCAGCACTGGGGCCAGTTCTGT
>NW_010313550.1:0-767 GCF_000700745.2 Antrostomus carolinensis
CCAAAAGGGCCACGTCCCGCGGCTGCTGCCCGCCCCCAAGCACGCTCTGGGGGGCTCAAAGCTGACACTTCCCGAGCAAAAGGGGTGCGAGCTCCCCTGGGCATCCTCCCTCCCTCCCTCCTGTCCCCAAGAGGTTCCCTGGGCAAAGCGCCCAGCTGCCCCCACAGACAGGATTAGGGAGCTCTGGGCATGAAGGTCACGGTGGGTTGGAGCTCCCACCCTGCTCCCAAAATAAGGGACCTGTCTCCTCCCAGTTCAGAGCCTCACGTTCTTGAGGAACTCCTCTGCCACGATGCGGGCCCTGGCGTTGACAGACAGCTTCATCTCGCTGATCTCCTTGTCGATCTCCTCCATAAAGTGGATGACAAAGTCCACCAGCTTGTGCTTGTACATCTGCTCCGTGTGGAAGTTTGTGATCAAGAAGCTGATGTCATAGCCCTGGGGAAGAGAGAAGCACCCTGGGGATAAGCACCCAGGCCACCCACTGCGCAACCTCACAGCCCAGTTCTGCGCTGGAGACCCCCTTGCTGCCAGGAGCTGCCCCCTCACCTCCACGGGCTTCCTGCGCAGAATGAAGAAGTTCTCAGCCCTCATCATCATGAAGCGCATGAACTTGTGGCACAAGATCTTCTCAATCTCATCAGCCTGAGAACAGAAAAGGGAAATGAGGCTTCCCCTGCACCAGGCATGAGCCACCAGCCCGCTGCCTGCGCCCCCCACCTCACCTGCTTCACCGCGATGCTGACGCGCACCGAGTTAATGGAGCC
>NW_010313550.1:795-1073 GCF_000700745.2 Antrostomus carolinensis
GGCTGCAACAGCAGCTCTTTGCTGCTCCTGTGAGCAGAGGAAGGGCAGGACTGGCTCAGAAGGGTTTTCTGGTCAGAAATGGGGATGGAGAGCACAAGCGTGCGGAGCTGCAGGGACCGCAGAGCTGTGGAGGTTTTGCTCCGTGCTGTTGCTGCTCCTGTGAGCAGAGGAAGGGCAGGACTGGCTCAGAAGGGTTTTCTGGTCAGAAATGGGGATGGAGAGCACAAGCGTGCGGAGCTGCAGGGACCGCAGAGCTGTGGAGGTTTTGCTCCGTGCTG
>NW_010313551.1:0-3501 GCF_000700745.2 Antrostomus carolinensis
AGTCAGAGGGAGCCATGGGGGTCCCGGCTGGGCCAGCACACCCTCCCCTCCCCTCGCCCTCCTGGGATGGGGTTTGCCCCGGGGCTGTTTGCATGACACAGTGTAACCCTAGAGATTGGGATCGGTTTTAACCCCTCTGTTCTTTTCTCCTGGCGGCTGGAAGTCTCTCTGGACGCGCCCCAGCCGCTTGCAATACACGCTCTTCTGCTTTGAACCCGGTGTCTTTGCTTCGTTTGCAGCGACGGCGGGACACGGGGAAGGCTGGCCTGGGCACAGGGTGTTTCAGGATCCTTTCTCCAAGTGGCTCTGTGCATGCCATGCCTCTGAACTGGGGCTGGCTGCATCTCTGCTGTGTGTGTGCTGCTCCAAATGCCCTGTCCCAGCCGTGCGGTGACTGCTAGCTGCCTTTGGCCAGGTGCATGCCAGGGCTCAGCCCCAGCAGAAGCCAGCCCAGCTCTGCCCTCTGCCCCAGCACATCCGCTGTGGGTGTGAGACCCCACCAGGAGCTCAGCAGGCTGATGGCAGGGCTGCAGTAAGCCCTCGGGCTCCCTCTGAGACCCCCAGGTGCTGGGTATCTTGCTGTGACCTGGCTCTCATCCCCTCTTCACTGGGTGACAGTCCCTTGGAGGTCACCATCCCTGCTGAGCCCTCTCCCTATGAGGCCGTCCCCTGGCATCCCTCTGCTCACCAGTCAATAATTAATTTCAATTTCTTACTTGTGTTGCTAAAATAAACACTGTAGGAGCGATGGTTTCAACCAGGCTGCCTCTTGTACAGCCTCAGGCTGGTGCTCACCCTTGTGAGCTTCCCTCTGTGGGGTTGTGCTGGAGCTGCATGGTTCAGTCCTGCCACATCAAGGTGGACTGGGCTGAGCTGGTGGCATCTGGAGCGAGCCGGGGCCATGGGCCTTGTGTCGTGACTGCAGTGGCCTGAGCACATCGAAGCCAGTGTGGAGTCCCGCTGGGATGGGGCTGGTCTGCAGGGCATGGAGCCTACCCAAGGGAGACATGGAGAAGGAGGCACCTGCCTATGGAACAGGTGAAGCTGTGTGGAGACCTGGGTGGTGGGGAGGGGAGCCTGCCTGTGGCTGTCCCAGGGCCACCAGGAGCTGTGGGATTGGAAAATCCAGGGCCACACCACAGACCTGAACCTTTGACTGGACAGAGAGAGCTCACAGCTACATGGCACAGTCCAAAAGTGTCAGGCTCTGGTCGCTGAGTCCCCAAGGATGCTCCATGTACCAAGGACCACACAAGAGAGGTAACAGAAGAGGGAGCATCTTTATGGCCCTTGGTGCTAGGCCACTGCAATGAGCAGCTGTGGGGCAGATGCCCCCACCCCACCAGTCCCCTGAGGCCAGGCAGCACAGCCCTGGGGCGCCTGTCCCCTCCTCAGACCCCCATGCCATTTCACAGCTCCCTGGCTGGCTCGGATGCCTGTCATCCCACTGCCACCTGTGCCACCATGGCAGCACCTGCAACTCAGAAGGACAAACAGCCTTGCATGGGGCACAGTGCCCCTGGGAGAGCTCAGCAGCAGGCTGAGCCTGCACGGTGGGGCTGGTGGCCCAGGGGGACAACCAGGGCAGGTACACAACAGGGACACATAGTGGCTGCTGTACTTGGAGGCATGGTGCATCTCCACAGCAAGCTGGGAGGTCTTAGTTGCTTTGGGGTGAGCAGGACGTGCCAATTCAGGTGGCTGCATGGCCTGGCTGGGGCTAACACAGTGCCTGGGAGCTGCTCCCTTACTGGAAGTCCTTGGCCATAGTGATGGTCCTGTTGGCAGCCAGCGAGCTCAGCCTCCCCTTGTAGACAACCCTGTCGCTGCCAAAATACCCACTTCTCTCTAGAGGGAAGAGCAGCTGGTGCTGTTGGAGGTGCCTGAAGGCTGTGCCCAACCTGAGCACATCCACCATCCCAGCCCAAGTGGGCTCTGTGGGTTTCAGAGCACAAGGACACATGGGCATGGGGTCCCCTCTGCCAGGGCTCTCCCCACTCACCAGTTGGTCCAGGATGCTCTGCAAGAGGTGGCTGCATTGGTCCTGCTACACCAACTGCTCTCGCAGCTCCTCCAGACCAGCTTGTTAAACAGGCATTGAGGGGTTCAGCATCTGCAGGGGTTGGGAATGGTGGATATCAACATCTGCAGGGGTTGGGAATGGTGGATATCAGCATCTGCAGGGGTTGGGAATGGTGGATATCAACATCTGCAGGGGTTGGGAATGGTGGATATCAGCATCTGCAGGGGTTGGGAATGGTGGGTTCTGTGGATGCAGGCAGTGTCTGCCCAAAACCCCTGGGCTCCTGGGCAGATCCCACATCTGCCAGCTTGGCCTGGGGGTGGAAGGGAGCCCGAGCTTGGGACCTCATCCCTGTCACCCTGTGCACCTTTGCCATCCGTGCAGGTCCTGAGCAGCCCAACCCTCTGCCAAGAGCTCTTCAGCAAACAACCCACCTCTGCTCACACACCTTGTGGAAATTTTCCTTCAGGAGCTGCAGCTCTTCCTGGAAGCCCTTGATGGTGATTTTTAGGGTGAGCATGTCCTGTAGCATGCCCATGACCTGGGGAACACGTGTTTGGCCAGTGATGCTGCATCCCTACAAGCTCTGGGGAACACAGAGAGAAGAGAGGCCAGGTGGTGTGCAGTGAAGATCTGGGTTTGGGGGTGTCTCTGGGACCCAGTGGGGCTGCCACAGCAATGGTCACATCTGTCCAGCCCATGGCCATGGAGCTCCCCCAAACTGAAATTAAGACATTCAAAGTGGACATGTCCCAGCTGCAGCTTCCTCACCCCAGCAACGAGCTGTCACCTTTTCCCTTTGCCCTGTGGTTGTGCTCAAAGCCAAGCTCATGTGAGTTGGGAATAGCTTGAGGCTGCCGGGTCTCACAAGGAATGAAGAAGCATTGGGTTTGCTGCAGGCCATCCCCGTGCTGCTTATGGAGATGACAGCAGGGCACAAAGCCACCACAGCTCATCCTTGTGCCGCAATGTGCAGGTCGAGCAGGGAGGGTGGCTCTGATGTTGTTTTTCCCATTCAGAGTTTGAACTTGAACAGCCAAATAACTTCAGCTTGTGCAGCAAAAATGTCTTCCATGGGATCCTGCCTTGGCGTGGGGACAACCTGCCAGTGAGACAGCACTGATGTCACCTGCAGCTCAGCCACTCGCTGTGCCGTGAATAAGAGGTGCCGGAGGGGTATGCTGCCAGCCCCCAGCCACCCTGGCCCCAGGCAGAGCTGGGGACCCTTGCCAGGGCAGGATGGGACCCAACAGACCTAAATCTCAGAGCAAGTACTGAAGGAGCTTCAGGGGCCAGTTAAGAAGTGACTGAAACTACCTTTGGCCAGTGGCTGGGTTAAATACTGCTCTTTAATTAGTCCCAAGTGGAGCTGGGGCCACCAGAGCCAGAGAGGTGCCTCTGGGCTCCACTGGGCTCTCCGATCTTGGGGCAGCACATGTCATGGCGAGGGCAAGACACAGCATGGGCACGTCGATGTG
>NW_010313552.1:0-1364 GCF_000700745.2 Antrostomus carolinensis
TGGATTTCTTTTCCTTCCTGTGTGTAGCACCTGGTGTAATCTGACCCTAAAAAGATGAAATTAAAACCACTTCTGCTAAAAATAAAAAAAAATGCTCTTCTAGCAGAGTTTAGATCTAGCATACTTTCACACAGACTGCCTTTCTGACCTGCCACACAAGAACATTATTTAAGACAGGGGTGAAGAGCAATTTTTGATTTAAAAAGCCCACATCTCTAGTGATAGAAAGAAGAAAGTGGAATGTTGTCAGTTGTTCAAAACAAATCAAAACCAATTCCTATTCATGGTTTTAAACATAATTTACTACAATTACATTCCTCTAAAATGTTAAATTTTGTATGTAGCTCCTCTTCTTCTCTTTTTTCATGTGCCATTTTTCAGCTCAAGTGGAAACAGGAAACAAAAACATAGAATGAAAAAGAATTAAGGTTTTCAGAAGCCTGATGACAGATCCAAAGTCCTTGATCTCTGGCTGCATATTCCAAAAGCTCACTTAAAAATTGTTCAAACATTGAATGAATCAAAGGGCACTGATAATCTTTGAGAATAATTTGAGGATTTCAAACGGCATCTGTCTTTCCACACAACTACTCAGGAGTAGAGGTATTAATATTAAAGACCTGGTTCAGGAAGGGAAGACACTTGCTCCTTCCTTAACCACAACAGATATTTTAATTCCAGGTATCTCTAATCCAAGTTCAATGAGGAGGAAGAAACCTGCTTCAAACATAAAGAAAAGTGGTAGGTTATGCCCTTTTACACAACTGATTCATCAATGCTGTGTAGCTCTAGTTCATTTACCTTCAGTCTGACTGGGGACCCTTGAGACTGAAGCTTTGTATTTGCCTACAAATGATCCAGGAGATGAGGTGATGGTAGTGCAGCCATTGCCCAGCCTTGGACCAGCAGAAAGCAGGCATGAAAAACAAACACTTGATGTCTCTTCAAGATCTCAGGCCTGTTGCAAAGCGCAACCAAGAAAAGTGGCCATTTGTTTCCACGTTCATTAAAGTCCTCACCTCTGAAGGGCTCGATGAGCTTCTGATTCTAAGAATTCCAGGTCACCTCCTCTTTTGCCTTCCGAGAAAAAATGAGTGCTGGTTATATTTCCTCAGCAATTCAAAGATTTTGAAGGCTGAATTCCAAAGATAAGTGCTCCAGATCTGGCATCTGAGACAGCTGCATCTGCGAGACAGATTTCTTTTAATAACTGGGTTCTAGCAACCATCGCATGTGAATTTCTACTGTGTCCATTCCTGGATGTACTACTCCAAAGAACAGCAAAGAAATTGGATGAGTAAGACTATATTGTGGTGCTTTTCATCCCCTGAGAATAGAAACAATCAATGCAGATAGCAATCCTG
>NW_010313553.1:0-465 GCF_000700745.2 Antrostomus carolinensis
GCGGTACTCGAAGTAATTACCAATCAGACAGCCTCAGCATTAGAAATAATAAAAGCTAAACCAACACAATGAGGACTACAATATACCAGAATAGATTGGCATTAGACTACTTTTTCGCAGAGGAAGGGGGTATGTGGCAAATTTAACACATCAGAGTGCTGTCTTCTTATTGATGAAAACGGAAAAGCTGTAAGAGATATAGCAGCAAACATCAGAAAACTAACACACGTCCCAGTGCGAAAGTGGAAATCTATGACGGATGTCAAATGGTGGAATGATTTTTTGGATTTCTTTGGAATATCTTGGCGGAAGAAGGTAGGCTTCATTCTAGTATGTGGTCTTGCTGGACTGCTGTTCATATATTGTTTTATTCCTTGTGCAGTGGGATTAATTTCTAGAGTGGTAGAAGGAATGCAAGTGACCAGTCTATCGAATGTGGATGCTGTGACTCAAAATGCTACATCG
>NW_010313554.1:0-1292 GCF_000700745.2 Antrostomus carolinensis
TCTCTGCTCGCCCCCGGCCGGGCTGGTCTCTGCTCGCTCCCAGCGCGGGGAGCTCCAGTGCTTGAACCTTCCGCTCGGGTGGAGCAGACCCGTGTCGTTGCCGTTCGGCGCCGGGCAGCCTTGGCTCGGTGTGCGGTTCCTGGCGGGCCGTGCTTGGGGGCATTGGTGCGGCTGGTGCATTGCTTAAAAAAACACAAACGAACGGGCGTTTTAGTTCCGTTGGTTGTTGCTAATGAGGAGAAAAAGCGGGTTCCCGGGAGTTACTGATGGAAACAAACGCTTTGCTCGTGCACGTCTCACTGCCCGGGACCGTGAGCTGCTTAAATCCAGCAGATGTGACCACGTTATTGTGTCACATCTTTGAATTCTGAGCAGTTGTTTTCATCCTAAACCCAGCTGAAAAACACCTGAAGCGAGTATGGGCTGGTTTGTATTTCTTTCTTTCTAAAGGTTTTAAAAACCATTCAGTTTGCAGGCCTGGCAGATGTGTCCATTTCTGAAGACATTCCAGTGGAAGGGGAGATCACTGTTCCCGTGGGATCTCACTCTCCTGACGAGGACTACTCCACACTGGATGAGCCTGTCAGGGATACCATTGTGAGTCTGTGCCTCTATCTGTGGTAAAACCCGTGTTTTGCTGATACCTGACTCTGCTTGACTGGTACTTCATCCTAAGTTTGGGGTTTTTTTAGAACTAGCTATGTAAAAATGAATCCTTGTGGGTCAAAAAATAGTTGAATTGTGGCTCCAAAGCTTCTCTGTGATCTCAAAATCTCTGCAAGAGTAAAGGCCTCAGATGAAGCTTGGAAAAGAAAACTGTCCAGGCTAAAAGGCTTTTTCTTTTCCTAGAGGAGCAAACAAATTGTTGTTGTTAATTGGCTGTTATTGAAGGGTAAAATACTGTGGTTGTTAAGAAACGTAGACAGAGTTGTCGTGGTTTGTTGCAGAGGGTGCTACAGAAATGTTGGGGTTGGAACCTGTCTTGATTTACCAGCAGTGTCCTCTACTCCCACCTTACTGCTTTTAGCTGTGAACTGTTAGTTCTGTGAGGGATCAATTAAAGTGTTGCTGCTTTATTTCAGATGAGAGATCTGAAGGCCGTTGGGAAGAAATTTGTCCATGTCATGTACCCCAAGAAGAGCAGCGCGCTCCTCAGGGACTGTACGTGTAACACTCCAGAATCCTGAGAGGATGTTTTGCTGCTCACGTGGGGAGAGTTCAGTGGAGCGGGGACTCGGGGGGGTCTGGTCACAGACAGGTCTGGTGGGAAGGGACCTTAAAGCTCATCCAGT
>NW_010313555.1:0-7960 GCF_000700745.2 Antrostomus carolinensis
GGCTGAAATATGTGGTGAGAGGTGGGAGAGAGATGGTTGGTGTTGGGAGAGGGAGGTGAGAGGATACAGAGGGACTAATGGTTTGAGGTGGGGTGACTGAACCTTTGGAAATAAATCTGCTCCAGCAAAAGGATGCTCGTCCTCGCCTGCGTGTTGCTCCAGGGTTGTGACTGCCTCTTAGGGAAACATGAGGGTAAGAGCTGTTCCTTCTCTTCGAGCAGGACTTATCCAGCGTTTCCAGCAGCCCCACTTCAAGCCCCAAGACTAAAATGGCTGCCGTGTCCTCCATCCAGAAGCCCAGCCAGATGGGCACCACGCAGCTGCTGAAGAGGCAGGTGCCGAGGACGGACACTGTCCTGACGCACAAGCAGGCACAAGGTAACGCCCTGCAGCTTCCCCGCCCTCTTCCCTCCTAGCCTCTGGATTTTTGGTCTTTATCTGTCCTGACGTGTTTAGGTTTTTTGTCTTCCGAGTCCTGTCTTGAATTCCAAGCTCCCCGTGGCAGCTTTCTCTACAGCTCGGTCCCCTGTCACTGTCACCCGAAGGCAGCAGCCTGTGGAGGGTTGAAATGAGGTTGGAAATGGTGTTTCCTTGTTGCTGTTCAAAGCGAGAAGGATTTTCACTTGCTCTGGCTGATGGAATCACCACGTAGCCACACGCTGATGCTTTTTCAAGTGTGAGCCCCTTGGCTGGTGTCTCATATCCTTGAAGGCTGCTTGGGAAGGAGACTAAAGGTACTCAGGAGATGATTGAAGCTATTGAATTGTGACTGAAACAGTGGGGTTTGGGTAATTATGGAATCATCTCATATCAAATGGGAGTGGAAAACCTGCTCGGAATAAGAAACCAGCTTGAGCTGTGGGGTTTGGTTGGGTTTTTTTTTGTCCTGTTAGATGCTGATTAAAAATCTTACGGTGCAGCTTCAGTCTGATTGTGAACACTGTGAATGTAGGTGATGGTTTTATTGATGATCCTTTCTGGCAAATATCACCTGGGGAATAGTTCTCCATCCTCCCTTCTCTCTGTATTTCTTTGCTCAAGACAAACTTGAACAGGGTGGTTGTTGTCTCCTGCAACAGTGTGGCCCTCCACGTTCTCTAAAGTCTTTGTCTAACTCAGGGGGAAGCTGAAGCTTGGATCTCCCTTAATTTCTCAGACCATGGACTAAAGAAATCTATTCCTCTGTTGTTGTAGTAGAGGGAGGAAGTTTCTAGATGGTTCCTGGGAGGCAGGAGGAGGGTCTGTGGAGTGGGATGTGTCGTAGCCGCCTTGTTTTGTCAGGAGTACTGCAGCAGCGTGGCTTCTGGCTGTAGCTGTTCAGGGATGTGCTGGCTGATGTCTCCCAGCTGCTCTCAGCTTCTCGGTGCAGCTGCTTGGTCAAGCTAGTCGTGCATCTCAGAGCCAAGCCTGCTCTCGTTCCCTGGGCACCGGACCTTTTCCTGGTGGCTGTGGGGAGCTCGTGCTGTTGGGACGTGGCTCTCTGTGAAAGCTGGGATGATGCCCCTTGGGCTGTCGGATGTGTTAGGAGAGGAGCTCGGTGTGTCTCCCTTGTGCCCCGTGGCTGGATGAGTCGTGTCTGGAGCTCCATCCCTGCCTGCCTGATCCAAGGTCTCTGTCTGTGGTGTCCCTGGAGCTCCCTGTCCTCTCCAGAGCCGGGCTGTGATACTGTAATTCTCTCTGATTCATTTCAGCTCAGTTTGCTGCTTTTCTGAAACAAAACATGCTGGTGAGGAAAGCTCTTCCTCCTGGCACCTCTTCATGTCTCTTTGGTGAGTATCTCCTCACTTCTCACTGTCTCTCCCTCTGTCTCCCTCCTCTTCTCTGTCTCTGCTACCTTCTTTCATCATCTTCCTCTTCCCTTGCATTGGTTTGGGGATGTGGCCCAACGTGTCCCCTTGTCCCTTTGCTTTTTGCTTTCTCACCCTGTATTTGTAGCTAAAGCAGAGAGCAAAGAGCCCACTGAGCTCTTTCCCCTTCCCTGCTCCGGTGGGTAAATGCTGCTCGAGTCTGGCAGACAGTTTGCTCTGATAGATTCAAACTTTGTGGAACGATGCGGTGTCATTTTGTGATTGTGAGTTTAACCCTTTCCTGTGCTGGGGCTGACAAAGGGGACGTGGACACCAACCTGAGAGAATGTATGTGTTGGTGGAGTGTCCTAAATGTTGAGCAGCAAAGGGGCTGTCGGTGAGAGAAGAAACAAGGGGCTGCCAAGTGACTTGGAAGGGGCAGATGTAGAGACACGTGGAGCAACGTTTCTTGGCCTAGAGAAGAGGAGAGAGCTCAGGGAGAGGGGTGGCTTTGGGAAGATGGTGATGTGGTGGGAGAAGGATGCTGTCTGGACCCGGAGACACGTGGAGGTGAGCAGTCTTTAGTCCTGTGATCCTGTGTTGGGTGCTGAAGCCTGCAGAGAGGTGAACCTCAGTGTGTGCGGTGCTCTGAGGGTTAGGGGTCGAGGGTGAGGTCCACAGTGTATCTAGAGGCATTTTGCTGTCTCGAGTGGCAGTGACTGTGTGGATCTGGGATTAGGAGAGGATGAGAGGTTGAAATCCAAGGCTTTGGTAGGCTGTGGGGTTGTCCCATGAGCTGTCAGTGGCAGTTTTCTGTTTGGGTGACCCCAGGGTGGTGGGCGAGAGCTGCCTCTCTGCAGCACCCCCAGTGCCGGAGCTGTTAACTCAGCGAGCCGAGCACTGGGTGCAGAGAAGCTGATGGTATGTTGGTGTCCTCTGCAGAGACTCTGAAGATACAGCCTCCTTGCTTGCCCTTCACTCACACAACATATTGTCCAAACTCCACATATACAACCATGGTAACAAACTCCTGAGGCAGCTGTTGCTCCAGGCTGGGTTTTTTAGAGGTTGTTTTCTCCCTTGAGCCTTGTTTTGTGTTCTTCCCTGTGTGATGAGGTTACCCTGGGAGCACACGTGGAGCCCTTCGCTTATCCAGAGTCCTCCCACCCAGTGTCTGCTGGGAAGAGAAACCACAGGAGATGTTACCCCACTGGTGGGGAGATGTGGAGAGGCTGGCACCAGCCTGGGCTGCCTTTTGATAAGATTAAAAGCTGATTAAGATCTCTGGACTCCTCCTTCCTGCATTGACTCAGCTGCCTGAGCTGGGGAAGGGTCTGGAGCACAAGTGTGCTGAGTTCCCAGCTGAGGGAACTGGGGTTATTGAGCCTGGAGAAAAGGAGTCTGAGGGGAGACCTTGTGGCTCTGTGCAAGTCCCTTGGAGGAGGGTGGAGAGAGGTGGGGGTGGGTCTGTTCAACTAAGGACCAAGGGACAGGACCAGAGGAAATGGGCTCCAGTTGTGGCCAGGGCAGTTGAGATGGGATGTGGGGAAGAATTTCTTTGCTGAAAGGGTTCTGAGGCACTGGAAGGGGTTGGCCAGGGCAGTGGTGGAGTCCCCATCCCTGGAGGGATTGAAGAGTCGTGTAGACACAGTGCTGAGGGACATGGGTTAGTCATAGGGGACTGGTCAGTGTTGGGTTCATGGTTGGACTCGATGAGCTCAAAGGGCTTTTCCAATCCAGGCCATTCTGTGATTCTGTAGGAAGCTGGGTGCTCCTCTCTTTGTGGCAGGGGTCTGCATGACCCTGCGTGAGGAGCAGCAGCAGACTCTGCTCTTGTTCAGTGGGGACACAGAGGGACGTTGGGTCACTGCTGGCTGACGCTTTGAGGGGCACCTAACACCACTGCCTGTGCATGTGCCATGTCCTGCTTGGCTGGTGGCACTTGGTGGGGGAGCTTTGGTGCCTGCAGCCTGTGCACGTCTGTCGAGGTCTCTCTGGACGCTGGTTTGGACGATGCATGTCTGCAGGTGGGTTGGAGGCACGAGAACCTTGCACGAGTGTCACAAGTGAACACGCTCGCCTCACAAGTTCGGCTCTCTATAGTGGGCCACAAGCAGCTTGGCACTTGTCTTGGGGACCAGGGGGACCCCGAAATGCTTGGAGTCGGGTGACATTGAGGGATTTGGCTGCAGTCTTGTCCTACAGCCACAGCTCAGAGGTTTGTAGGTGGCACACCAGGAGTGTATAAATACCTAGATATAAAAATATATCCACACACGCGCATCTGTATCGATTCTGTGTGATATAAGCTTCTCTATCTATCTATATCAATAAAGAGGTATGTATATCTTGGTCTTCAGGCTGTGGAATACACAGTTGAGATGCCCAGGACCATGTTGAAAGATGGAATTAGCTGGCTCAGCAGTGCTCTGCAGCAGCTCTGGATGGAGAGGGCTCTCCCTAGTTCTGAGCCAAGGCAGATCACGGCGGCCCTTGGGCGTAGTGGCGGCTGCGTCTCTGAGCACTGCCAGGCTGCACACACCACAGTGGGAGGCAGATCTGCGTCCTCATTTCGACCCAGCCCCCCAGTATTATTTCAGAAGCCCCCCAGTATTATTTCAGAAGCCCACCAGTATTTCAGACTGGGGCTGGACAATCATACACCAGCAGTGGGAGACGTGCGGAGAGCGGACGGGCGGGATGTGGCAGCTCGTGACCGTCTTTTGTTCCTGGGCTGCCCAGAGGTGTTTGTCGTGGATCCTCTGTGCTTTTTTTGGGATAGCTCTGGCCTCAGCACACTCTGGCCTCAGCACACTCCTGCTCTAGGCAGGATGAAATGGATGTGACCAGTCCAGGACACGGCAGCAAAACGAGCGGTTGGGGCAGGAGGAGAAACTCAGCTTGTGGTTTTTCTCCCCTAGAACCGAGCAGCCCAGGGTACGTAGGGACTTGGCTTTGCTGTGGCACCTCCTGTGCTCACGGCTGCTTCGCTTGGTGCCTCTGAGAAGCCCGTGTGCATCCATCCAGCTCCTGGGGGGCTGGTTAGGAGCTCTGGGAGGGACGTGCCGAACAACAGACGTGCAAATACCTTTGCTGGTGTGTTGGAGGAGCAGACGGGCTGAGCTCTAAGCCCAGCACTGGCAACATGCCTGCACCAGCTCTGCACATCTCCGCACCCTCGTCCCCTTAGCTGGAAATTAGGGGTGTTGGAGGGGCCTGATGCCAGGATCAATTATGCTGCTCTTTGAAATGAAAAGTGTTCGTGTGGAGTTATGGTATCGCTGTGGAAATCGGTTTTTCTTTGCTACAGAGGCAAGACAGACTTTATATCCTGTCCTGCCTTAGCCTGGGAATAGACTTAAGCTAAGTCCTGACCCCCTAATACGTCTTGCTAGCATGTATTCAAATCCCTTAGTGCTCTTGGTCATGTTGCTTTTGAACCTGTCCAGACCAAACTCCTGGACAGCCCAGGAGACACCAAACAGACTGGAAGAGACCCAGGCTTCTTGCTTAACCTCGGTCCAGTTGGTCCTAAGACAGCAATTCAGGGTCTGCAGAAATCAGTGTAGATAGTGAAAAGGAGAAGCGTGGGTTCTTGGTGCATGGGAGATGGGCAAGGCTGGCATGGAGGGAGCTGTGGAAGTGTGCATGGGCATGTGTCCCTTCTCCACACCTCGCTGTGCCCAGTGGAGCAGCGCTGACCTCGAGGGATAGGCCACCAGTTTCAAAAAGCTACTTCTGTGTCCCCTAGTTCCAGTCTCCTCAGAGCACTCGGAAGGGGCTGAGAAAGATGATGTCCGTATGCAGCTGAAGAGGCATCAGACCCCCAGCCCGACCCAGTGCACCAAATCCTCCAAACGAGCCAAAATCAAGGTGACCATTGTCTCTCACGGAGATGCTGCTGGCGTGGGGACTGGAGCACCCCTCAGCACCCAGGCAGAAAGTGAGTTGTGATTACGTAGCTGCTTTTTTAACCAGAAAGTGGGGTTGTGGCTGTGCCCAGACCCCCTCCTCTGGGACACGGAGTGGGGAGGGGAGGGGAGCTGTGATTTTTGTTGTTGCTGTTGTTATTTTTGGAGGATTTAGCTGTAGGAAACAGATGGAACTTCAAAGTGTGAGTGATTTGGGGAGAGCCAGGGAAATGTGGGGGCTGACAGCACGTAGGAGCTTGGCAGGAGCCTCTGTTTTCCATAGCAGCTGGGATTGTGTGCTCCAGTGAAACGCTCGACCGCAGCCCTGTGAGCTGCGAGGTGAATTTTACACCTTCCTCCGAGGCATTGAGCCGCTGCGGGGAGCAGGATCCTGCTCCTGGTGACCCCTTTGCTCTGAGTAGGTCATGCACATCTCCAGCTCTGCTGCTGACTCCGGTGTGAAGCTCTCACCTGGAAGATGCTCCTGCTTTAGGGATGATAACGATGTTCCTCCCTCTGGAAGACCATTTGTGTGTTCAGACTTGATGATTCAGCCACGTGTCCCCCTTCTCCTGATCCTCTTTGAGCCTGAAGTCTGACATGGCACGTGCTTGATACACGTATAAATAAATTCCAGCTCCTCTGCGGTGGGGAGAACCGCCTGCAACACACATTGCAGAGGTTCCTGTGGTCCAGGAAGAGGTGATGTGCTCTGTCACCTTCTCCTTTGTGAGGAGGCCAGAAGCTTTGGCTCATGTCACTCTCATACCTGAAGGAAGTTGCCTTGTCACTGCCCACGCTGGTGTAGATGATTTCCTCACGTCAGAGTGCAGAGCCCCAGACACGTACAGCAGTCGCTCATTACGAGCGTTGGCTGGATGCAGTGCAGGACTGGAAGGTCAACGTGTCCATTCTGGTAGGAAATTGGAGGTTTTCAAGGCTGAGAATTAATTCCACTCCTTTGGCATCATCTCTTGGTTGATTTAACAGTTGTTTTGAACTGTGAAAATGAACTAATAAATACAAATCCTTTTTTTTTTTTTTTTTTTTTTTAAGGTTGCAGTTTATCTTCTGGCAGCTTTGAAAATCTCTTGTTTCTGGAATCACTTTTTTTTTTTTAATTTTCCCAACTTTACTTCTTTCCACAGAAAGGAAATGAATTGCAGAAGTAAACATGAACCAAACCAAGAATTCCCTCTTAACCGGGTGTGAGCAGGAGGAATGCACAAGACAAATGCAGTTGTATCCCCAAAAAAAGCCGCAATAAACAAATCCTGTGACTGTTGCATCCCTGTGTATTTTGTAAAGTGTCTCTAAAGAATGTTTCCAAAATTGATCACTAACAACCAGCCAGACCTGGACTCATTGATGGAGGTGGCAGATCTGTGCCGTGATGGATTGATTAGTGGTGATAACTTTTAGGAGAGACGTTTGCATTTGGTGCTGAGGGTTTGAGATTTCACTGCTTTACAGATTTGGAAGCTGATTCCTTTGATCTCATCTGTTGTAACACTCCCACAGCAGCAGCTTTCTGGTTTTCACTCGTGACTCTGCTCTCTTTGCTGCTCCCCGTCTCCCGTAGCGCGGTCACTGGAGCGTGTGTTGATGGCTCCAGCCGAGTTTTCCTTGAGAAGATGCTTTGTGAGCAGGATGAGCCCGTGACCTGCAGCGCTGTGTCTGTGGGTAGTTGTGTGTGAGAGAGAGGGAATCCCTAAAGACTCGTGGAGGAGGGAGAAAGTTGAGGTTTCTTCTTTTTCTTTTGCAGTTGTCGCTGGAAAGCCGGTCCCCATGGCTGTCGGCCAGGCTGTGGCGGGTGCAAAGGAGCTGTCAGGACTGCTCACCACCCCCAAGTGAGTGTGATTCCAGTTTTTTGTGGGTCTTTTTGACAGGCTGCTGATGGGAAACGCCACAACAGGGTGATTTCTGCATGTGGACCTTTCTGGTATCTTGCTTGTGACTGGAATTTTCTGAAGTTCAGGAGATTCTTAAGCTCTTAAAAACTGTCAACCGGCAGCTGAGTCAGAGAGTGGCAGAAATGGGCTGAAGTGGAAGGTGGGGTGGCTGTTGGGCTGTATTTCTGTATGATTTCCCAAATCCAAGTTTGCTTATCGCTGTCCTTTGAATAACTCTGGTGTCTTTGCCAGAAATTCAGTGTTGTCTTTAATTCTTCCCTTCGGTCCCTCTGACAGTGAAGCATTTTTCAATCCAAAGACAGGAGAAAGCAGCCTCAATATCAATTGATGAAGTTCATAGAATCCCAGA
>NW_010313556.1:0-18634 GCF_000700745.2 Antrostomus carolinensis
GGTGTCGCGACGGGAGCAGGTGTCTGGCTGCAGCCGAGGCGGGGCTGAGGGCCCGACCCTCACCCCGCGCCCTCGGGGGAGACGCTGCCGGGCTGCCCGTTCGGACGGCGGCTTGCGGGGGGAATACGCGCTGCTGGCGGCAGGATGGTCGCATCAGCGGGAGCTCGGCGGAGCGCGGAATTTAGGCCACGGGTCACCCGCCCCGAGGCGTTAGTGTAACTCCCCAAGGCAGTTGCCTACACCTTGTATGACCAAAAGACGGTGCTCTTCCTCGTAGCTCATTCAGTAATATAGAGGGTTACAGCCTAGTAATTTCAGACTGTCAGAGGGAAAGGAAAAATTAACTATTTAAGAAATATTTTCTAACTTGTTTATACATTTTTTCCCTTATTTTTAAGGACTCCATCTCTAAATGCAAAGTTACACAAATTTTGTATCAACAACCAATAATACCAATACATGAACAAAACCGATCAAAATGCTGCTTGAAAACTGATGATGGTACAAAATGTAGAGAAATTAAATAGTACCCTTTTCTCCAAGAAGAAAAGCAAGTGTAAACTGGTGAAGGGTAAGATTTTCACTTGACAAATCAAACAGGAAAATAGTCGTGTGCTAACCACAAGATTTTGTCTGTCTGCTGTACCAGTACACCTCATGCAGAAACTGCTTGCCTTCGGATTAAAGCACATGTATGTTCTGCACAGAAGAAGCAGCTGAGCCTTCACTGAGTGGGTGCAGGCAGGATGGCTGTAAATGGAAGAAACAGATGCAAGCAGGAAAAGCAAGCTTAATCTTCATATTGTTAGACGGCCAAAGGTAGCAAAGTAAAAGTTAGGGTTAGAAGAATGGAGGCCTAAGAAAAGGCGTTAATCCCACCCCAGTATGCTTCTGATTTATTGTGGCTAGCTAATGTGGTGATTATTATTTCTACCTATGGGAAACTATTCCTAACCTAGGCATCACTTTGTGTATTAAGAAACCATAGGGCATGCAAGTCAAGAAAGAAAAGCAAATGCAGTAAGACTTCTAGAATTATATGTGTTTTACGGTCTGAAATATGGTAGCAGTGTTTCAGTGGATATAGTCTGAGCCCAGTGATACCTGCTACAATCTAACTACCAGCATTACAATTGAAATTCCGGGCTCTGTTTGTTAGATACTGAAGTCTCTCTGTTCAGAAACTGATTTGGCAAATCTGCTTGGAATTTTGCTGCTGCTGCTGCTTGTGCAATCAGATTTTCCCTTTTATTGTAAGACTATTTAAATTCATTAACCATAAAGCCTATTTTAAGAAATAGTCATCCCTATTAAGTGCTTGAAATCTGTAATAGTCTCAGTTTTGGAAAGTAAAGTTCTGACTCCTGCTTCAGGAGTTTTGCTGAACATATAGTTAAATTAACCAGCTTTACTTAGATAAATCAGGTATCATTTTAGACATCTCAATGCTAAATACCAAAACTTACTGCCTAGAGGCCCCTATCCTGGACATATTTAAGTATGTTACTTATTTGTTTAAAGAATCAGTGGTCTGCCCTCTTTGCTTTTGCAATGTGCTCACTGGCACTGCCCATGTAGGAAAGCCTAATGGTTAGAGCACTCTTCTCAGAACATCAGAAGGAAATCTAAGTTCAAGATCAGTTAAGCTCAAAAGGATTCAGATTCAAATCTAGGTACCAAACCTGGTCAACTGCAAAATGGCAGATGGAGAAGAGTTATGCTTTTTGGTGAAGTTATGCCATTACATAGCAACAGCAAATGGGAGCTTCATTAAGTGTCAAATAAGCCACGGGGCCTGGCTGCTTTTCTACAAAGGCAGAGTCCAACAGCCATTGGAGAAAACGCATAATGGGTGAGGAGAAGGAAGGAAGGATAGGAAAAAATGGCAAATTTTTGCAGCAGAGTATGACATGGACTGTGTCCAAGAAATTAATAACCGTGGTATGTAAAAGGTGAGTTACAAACAGGGAAGTGACAAATGTTTACTAATATTAAGTCATTGACACTAATGAAAAAGAATAGCTGACAAATTGGTAGTTGCTGAAAGACAACTATGCTGAGTTAGAGGATAATAAAATGGAAAGTGAAATTAATTGTTGGTATATGCAAACTGATATACATGGGGAAAATAATTCTGATTTTATATACATAACAATAGCTTCTGAACTTGGGATTCTTATGAAGTTATGGTAGATAGCTCTATGAAAATTTTGGCTTAATAATCATTAGCTGTGAAAAAAGCAAAATTACTAGGAGAGTAATAGAGAACATGACAGAAAATACCACGTCCCTGTTTAAATCCAAACTAAACTGGAATGCGTCAAGAAGTACTGTGAGTTCCTCATAGCTGAAAATGGATGTATTAAAACTGGCATGACGCAGAGAGAATCAAATAAGATAATCAAAGGTGCATCTTCAGTACAAGCAACAATTTAATAGTCCAAGACTCTTCAACATGGAAAGCAAGGATACACAGAGATGTATATCACAAATTTATAAAATCATGAAAGACTTGGAGAAGATGATTAAAGCGTGCTTGCTCATTCTTTCTCTTAATGGAAGTCATCAAAAACATTCAAACCAAACAGAAACAGGGGATATTTCACACAGCACATACTTTGATACTACAATTTATTGTTGCAGGATGTTGAGGGTGTTAACACTTTGCATAGGTTTGAAGAACAACTGGAATATTCTTGTAAGAGAAATCCAATTAGGGCTGTTCCATAAAAAGTTGCTACCTCTTGCTCAGATCTGCTATGCTAGTAATATATTTCTGAAACTATGCTTTTCCTGTCTTATTCTTTCTAGAGCATCTGTTGTTTGCTTACTGTTGGAGACAGGGCACTGGGCTATAGGAAAATGTGGGCTGACCTGTGACAATTATTCTTAATCAGAGAAAGGACCAGGGTCTGTGACCTCTATTCCTAGCCAAGTGTCCTGAATTAAAGCAATTCTTTAAAGTTATTTCACTGTATAATATATGAGAGTAGGTGTCATGAATGCGTGAAGAGATGCAGATGCAAAGAATCCAAATGCTAAAGGCTAACTGTATATGGTTTATGTGAAAAATGCTTCAAATAGTCCAGGAATGTACAAGATTCTCTACAAGGAGAGTAACCCACTGGCTGGATTAATTTGCTGATTTTCTGGTGAGACATATTTTAACTATTAGAAAGTCTCAGCATGAGAGACTGATGTCCCTTTTTATACTATGCCACCATAACTGATAGAGTAGACTGCATATAGGTATGGATTTGAATACCCTCTGAGATGGAGAAGCAACTCCAGAGGTGTGTGTCCTGAACAATAGTACTGGATGTGTCTATGCCGTGCACGTCTGATGCATCCATGCTGCTCTAGGCACTGACAGAGGTGTCATTGTATTATTATTGTCTATACCTCCTTCTCTGGTTACAGGACCAGAGAAGATAAACTGTTTGCTTTTTGAAGGAAAAAGTAATCAAGTTCTGACACGTGAAAAAAACAGCTCTAATGCTGAGCTTCACAGAGCTTTAAAAGATAAGTTTTAATGCATTTGACAGCCACAATATACCACAAAACCTTGTAATATTTCTCTAGATTTAATCTACACTGGGAGAGGTACTCCTTTTCAATGAGATACAAAAATCTGTTTTTAAGGCAAAAGACCTGGAAGAAAGGTGTAAGCCCACACTGCATGGACTGCTTTTATCATATATCACTCATTAAAGTAATCATTGGACAATAGTATTTGACAGTCTTTTGAATAACCATGGGGACCAAGGATGCCCTGCTGTTTAAGCCAGAGAGTCATCTTAAAGCATTCATTTCAAAAAGTAAAAACAACTTGATATTCTTTACCAACTAATCACTGCCCCTTACTGTCAAAAGGTAGGTTACCCAGTGAATAAGTTATTAGGCACAGTGTTCTTTTACTCATAAGGGCTGTTCATTTTTACTTATTATCAGTCTCCAATCTCACAAAAAAAGGCTTTTAACTCTGCATACTACACAACAAATTCCCAGTGTGGATTATGTCTTCCTTTCATGACGATCTAAATAATCTGAAACTCAATCAACAGTTAATTCTGGATAAAAGTGCAGAAAGAAAGGAGAAAAATGTGTTTTCATGTACTGCTTGCACCACAGAACTGCTACTGGAAAATGATAATTTGCTGTGAAAAGTGTAAGAGTGATTGTAGTAGCCATTTGTGTTTTATTAACATTGTTTTATGTGGGATGTGTGATTTGGATTTATCCTCTCCTAAGACTTGAAATTAGATTTTTCTTAATTACCATGTGGTCTTTTAACTGTGGTTGGTATGAATTTGAACCATAACAGATTAGTGAATATGTAAATTATTGTGACTTCATATGCTTAATAAAATGTGTGGCTCTAACTGGTAGGTGCTTCCATCTTGTTTAACTGATTGTTACTGATTGCTTGTCAAAATCTTCCCTGGTACATGTGAGCTTGGAAGAAAATGCAACGTAACACGGTACATTGCTGTCTGATTATTACAATATACAATTTTTAAAGCTGAATGGGACTGTTGGGATAAGACCTCAAAAGAGAATAAATGTATTGCTTCTTCTTCAAGTAGTTGCAACAGGAATAAACAGAAAATCATAAAAGGATGAGTATTTACACTTCTTCAAAATTAATTTACACCAGTTACAACAGTGAAACAGTTAACTAGTTAACTGAGATCCTTACTGAGCCTCTGGTCTTCACGTTAGGTCTGTTTATAAGCTTTTTTAAAAACTGCATATGCCCCAATTTACTCACCAACTCCAGTGCTGAAAACAAACAGACACAAAACCAATCAAACAGGTTGAAAACATGGGCTTAAATTGGGGGTCAAAACACATATTACTCCAGATTTTATATATCAATATACTCTTTGCTTTGAAAACACATCTCTGTGTCATCAGCGTATTTCATCTGCAAACTTCCAGGCAGAAATGAAGGGAAAATATATGGAAAAATATCAACCTCTTAGGCTGACTTTATTTTGAGGGACAAGGAATTGCGAAGGAAGGAATAACAAATATAAGCATAAAATGGGCTAAATGCTACTTGCATGCATCAAATGCAAGCTATGACAGAATGGCTTGATGTTTTTTCTCTGGTAACCAATTTTTAGTGAAAATAAAAGTAGTGCAATACACTAATATATTAAACATAGCTCCAGCAAAGAGTTTGGTATCATGGTGCCTGGCAAATCACCAGTCTGAGCAGAGGAATACTAGGACCTCACACAAGGGCTGACTATACACTGAAATAATGACAAATTAAGTAACATGACATGTAAATTTATGCATTCTAAGTCTTGTAACAAAGGTATCCGAGGAGGCTTGCCAGATACAAGCAACTCAGAGGATTCCTTTTTCTAACAAATGAGTGGAACGGTCATTGAATATTCAGGAATATGAATAAAGGACAAGAAAGAAATTGAAAGTTCTCATGGATACCTATTACCTTTAGCATACGCATGATACTCTTATTGTCACCTCAATTTCTACCTTCCTTGCATAGAACTCTTATATTTACTAGACTGAGTTTTATTCATTTCTGATTGTGTCTCCAGCTCCATTTTATTAATTTCTGATCATGTCTCCAGCTCCATCTTACCAAACTGAAAAGTCTCTACCTTACAACCCATATTCTCCCAGTTTGACTCCTAGTTTTTCCTGGAGTGCACCATTTTCTATTCATTGTGAAGCTAGAAACTAGCTTATCAGATGTTATGATGTTAATGCCATTTTTTCAGCTAGTGACACTCTACAATTTCTTCAGTGAGAAGAAATTTTGTAGGGAAGTTAAACCTCCTGTCAACTGATCTAGTTTTTCTAATCATGCCTAAGAAACATCATAAACACACATTCCTCGCAGTCAGGAATCAGAAAACTGCTGATCTCAAATAACATTCCTCTGAATTGCTGAAAATTAAAATCGCCACCTGGAACCACTCCCTATTTAGGTGGCCATGAAGAAGAGTGGGACCATATTAGTGGCAGTGATTTGCTGCCATCAGAGAGGCACCCTGTGACTACCAGCAGTTTTTTGGAAGTTCTGGAAGTGGGGATTTTTTTTTTTTTTTTAATTCATGGCAGAAGGGAGGAGGGGATTGGTCACTACTGGCTGCTGAAGACATAACTTTCTAGCACAAAAAATTTAGTTTAGAGGGTAGCTGTAAGGTCTCTTCTGAGGTTTCATTCTCTTATCCTAGGGAGGATTTGACTTTTTTGAACAAAAGGAAAGCTTTCACTATGTGCCTTTTCTTTAATTCATAGCATTATACCATCATTTACTGTCACATGAGTCAGTCAATGAAAACCAAATCTCTGGCACTTTTTAATCACTTAAGAAAGAAATACTAAAATCAAGAAACTTGTACCAGTGCAGCCTGAAATACATGAATTTCATTGTACAAGTGGAACTAGGGAACATCCTAGTTGCCTGAGATACATTTTCTTATTGATAAGCATTACCGAAAATATTGCAGAGTAAGTAAACAACCTTAATCTTCTTTAAACTTTCTTTCACTTACATTTTCCAACAATGCTGTTAATGCTGTTGAAAGAAAAAAACCTAGATTTAAACCACTAGAAGTTACACTGAAGATCTAATGCAAGAAACCTTGGAGAAGGTTTATGGAGAAAGTTCCCAAGACTGACAAGGCTTCATGAAATGCAATACTTCAATCTAAAAATTTTGAATTTTGAAGGTAATTTTGAAAGTTCTACGTAATACTCACAGATGATGACAAAGGAATTAGAATTGTGCATGAATCAGCTTATTAAAGGAGAATATCTCCATGAGCTGTGCAGATATAAATTTTGGACTCTTAAATATGAAACGGACATTCAATGTCTTTTACTTAATCAAAATTAACACATTGAAGATGAGTCACAAAATTAATATTTGTTGCTGCTGAAGTTTTTCCTTTAGCTATTTCTTTGATTTTAAAATTTCTCATTAAATATTTAATCAGGATACTATCATCCAGGTGATAATTCCCCCAGTAGCCAAAGAAGGCTAAGACTCACATGGTTTCTATTAAAATCTTTCTGGTGGATATAATGAAAGCAGAAGAGTCAATTACTTTAACTCAGTATAGCCAGGACATTCAGAGACTTCTATATGGGTTCCCAAACTTTTAGTGCTGTTGCTATGCTTGTATGAACACTACTTTCTAGCCCACCAGGTCAAATGATGAAAACACTGCAGGATCTCCTTAGTGAAGGGTGCCGCCATAACAAAGGAATAGGAAAAATAACCAAAAACCCAAAGCCATAACATTTTCATTTATTGGGAACTTGCAAGTCAGATGAGAAGTAAAGGATATTTTTTCAGTCTACACACTCCAGAAATCAGGGGGTCCAGTCAAGATCAAGTTTTTTTTCATGCTAGGTGTTGAACAGAGGGAGATGTAGAAGAAAAAAAGACACTACTGTCTTCTTTTACAGGCAGAGGACAGAAATAAAACCTAATTTTGCTCAGGTAGCTGGTAGCAGAGTCAGAGGCTGTATGTAAACCTCACAAATATTGATTTAAGCCTCACTTGCAAGATTCTTCTCTTCTCTTCTCTTCTCTTCTCTTCTCTTCTCTTCTCTTCTCTTCTCTTCTCTTCTCTTCTCTTCTCTTCTCTTCTCTTCTCTTCTCTTCTCTTCTCTTCTCTTCTCTTCTCTTCTCTTCTCTTCTCTTCTCTTCTCTTCTCTTCTCTTCTCTTCTCTTCTCTTCTCTTCTCTTCTCTTCTCTTCTCTTCTCTTCTCTTCTCTTCTCTTCTCTTCTCTTCTCTTCTCTTCTCTTCTCTTCTCCTCTCATGGGAAGAGCCTTTAATTTTAATAGTTTGCTTTTAATTACATTCCAAGAAATGCACAGATGAAAACAACTAAAATCTTATGAAATAATACATTGCATTGATAAAATTCTGGGGTAGTTGCTGGTACCTGTCCTACTTAGAAGAAAGGAGTAAAATCCACTTGTGCTCTTAGGAAAATAAGCTTTGGGTCCCAGCCTCAGCGACAGTCTGAATTCAAACAAATTTCCTGTCTCCTTTGAGCCTTATCTGAGCCAAATATTTTCATTTTCTTACTGAGCTAAGCTAGCTAATCAGGTTTCCTCATCCCTTTGAGCTTTGTGCTTTCTAATTAGCATCATCCCTTTTCCAAGGGCCATGGAGCTTTGGTTCCTTGGAAGAACTGCATCACTGTGCCTTGAGGTCCTGATGCTGGCAGATGGCAGTGTCTGGCCCCAAGTATGGACAGAAGGACATATGTCAGCTTTTTTGTTGTTTTGCAACCAATTAGCCCACTGCTTCTAGCTCTAGCATAGACACTACCCGGTTCTTCTTGGTTATGCAACTCTCTGTTTATTCTCAATTATTTTGCTTATCAAACCTTTCTTGCTCCCGTATCTAGCAGAGAAAATACAGGAAAATGCAGGGATGAAAGCTGCATAGAAGCAATAAAGGATGCTGAGAGCTTGTTAAATATTCTAGCAGGCCCTCATCCCAAGAATTTCCATGAATTGCATTGTCATCAAAATGCTTAGGGGGACCCTAATGACCACAAAGGATTCAGCTGGACCACCCAGAGCTGCAAATGCTAAAAGAAGCCTCAAGGGCCTCTTGCAGGATTAAAGTTCCCCTTTAACATCTTGAAAATATTCTATGAGGGCCTTCCCATCATCATCAAGTAATGAAAACCTTTCTTTATACTTATCCAGTCACTTCAGAATCACTGTGCTGCCTGAAAGCTAGACCGGAAGAAAATACCCACCTGTAAGACTAAGTGTTATGTCATAGCAGTTAAGACCATTAGAAACCATATGTTCTAATGGTTTATGTATCCTGGTGAAGTCTAATTAATATGCTACCTGACCATAGAATTAGCACTGATTTGTGTCTCCTACATCATGAAGATGTCTGTCAGGGGCTAATTTAACAAATTACGGATGGCTCTTCCATGAAACTTGCACTAATAAAGCTTTCCATTCAACAGAGTGTCCAATTCTAAACCTTTTACAAATTAAAAGGGCAGGATGGATTTAATGACTTAAAGCCAGTAGGAGAAAGGAGATATGACCTTACCAGTAACAGATATAGCTAGGCAGGGAGTTTGGGAATTGGCAGGCAGAAATTATGTATACCTGAATACAACCATAAAAGCAAGAAATTAAACTATTTTATGTCCATCAAAATATACAACTACACAGATCATACATATAAAACTAGTATAAAATCAGATTGTTGAATAACAGTATTCAATTTGCTGTTGTAATTCAAATTGAGTGAAACATATTTGTTCCAATATTTCTATAAAAACATAGCTAGTTGTCTGGAAGTATCTACATACAGTAGTAATATGTATAATAGTTACATTATTTTAAAGTTGTTATAAAAACAGCACTGAGAAATCTTATGCCACCACTGGAGTAGAATTGAATATGATAAAATTATTGCAAATTGTCCAGTGCTGGAATTGAGGCTGTGGGGAGTATCAGACATATAGTATATTAATATCCTGTTTTTCATGTGAGTTGTTGCATCTGGTTGTTCATAGTTATGATCTGAAAGACTGCTATCTCTATATCTCTTCTGCTGGTGAATATGCATCATAACGCTGAAAATGCAGGGAGAAGAGAGGACCATATAGGAGGACCATGGACTGTACAAATGGCAAACATTCTCACTAGTATTTGATGTTTATAAAATCTCACAGCAATTGGCATGCATTTTAAGCTGGAAAAAAGCACTTGTTTTGGCCTTTTGAGAGACTGTCCAAACCCATAGTGGTTGTTTCACTGTTTTAAGAGCAAGAACTTCTACGGACATGTGTCTTGGACATGCTCACAATGAAACAAAAGTCTTCTTTATGAAGCACTGAAGCTGTACATCTTTGCAAGGTGAAAGTTTGCATTGGTCTCAGGCAATTTTTAGAGACCCGGAGTAGATCATTTCACCACATGAGAGAATATTTGAAGGTAAGAATACTCCCTCACTGAGAGGAACATGTTTCAAAGTATAAAAACCCCACCATTTTGCTGTACTTTCTAAATCCTTTTGTAATACTTGGGCAGTGTATCAGATACACCAGAAATGGAACATAACATGAACAGAAGCTAACAACGTATAACCACAGTGTACCCTTAGATGACATTGTGTTTTAGCATTCCCTGTTTCTTCCTCATATATCATGATGTAAATTTCCCAATAGGTAGGTGAAACAGGTTAAACTGTCATTAGAGGCCAGTCCAGCTACATGCATAATGGTGTTCTTCAATTAAAATAAAGACTCAACAAATTAATAGACATGACAAAGCTTCCAAAGGCTACATACAATCTTTTAGCATGTTTGGGAAGATTATGGCTTAACGTACAACTCTTTGGCTTCTCTGAGATATCCCCAATGCCTTGCTGAAACCTTCCCCCTCTGCACCTGGACCCTAGCCCATTGTATTATAAGGAGGGTTATTTGGCTTGGAGAGAAGAGGACTTTCATGACTTCAAACATGGACATTAGATCAAGTTTTTATCTTTTCACATAATCCTGTCTTTGATGTCACCGGACTGAGGCCTCTCAGAATAGAAAGAGAAAGCTGTGAAAAGAGGCCCATTTAATTTATACATTTAAGTACTGCTGTTCTAATTCACCAGTGTAGCATTTTCATTGTTTTCTGCTTTGCATCCTAAAGGCAGGCTTACACCAGGCAATTATGAATGGCTCCTCTGAACAAATAATTGACATTCACTAGTTGTGGGATATGGTTAAACAATGTCAGGATTGGAGGTGTGAGGTCAAATATATTCCCAGTGGCACTACTGAAGTTACAGGCTACCCTTTCTACTTGCTTTGAAGGATAAGTGTTTGTAATAGACTCACTTTAAGAGCAAATAATCAGGTAAGCTGCATGAGACAAATAGCAAACATGAACATGTTATTTTTCATTTGTCTTCAATCCAGACCAGTAGTCTTGCAGTTAAAATAACAAACTTTTAGAAGGTGGTATGGAAGGCTACTTTGCAGCATGGAGACTATTTTATGAGAATTAAACGGGTAAAGATACTTGCAAAATCCTCCTTTTGCAACTGTGGCAAGGAGACAGCTATAAAAGTGGGAAATGACCCTATGTGCAAACACCTCTGCTGAAAAATTTCACGAAGCTAGTGGTGGAGCAACAGTTCTCTAATTAATTATATATTTCCTTTAATGTAGAGGAAAAAAAAAAAAGTTGTTGATACACATAATTGAGGGACTGTGAGACATAATTTCTGCATAGTTTACTTTGAAAAGCCAATAATTTAGTCTTTCACCAAACAACTAACCCCAAAGTATCCACATTATTTTCTAGTGAATTTTGTAATGTAAGAATTCAGTGACAAAGTCAATCGAAACAGTAGACTTTTGTGCTCCTCATAAACAAAACAAAAGTCTGTGTGTGTGCACATGGAGATAAGAGGTGCGCTGCAGAAGCACAACACATGACACAAAACAGCCTGTCAAGGTGAAAGTTAAATAGCCAGGTCTTCTTGTCTCATAATGGAATGGCTTCACTAAAAGAATACACCAGTATCCAAAAGTAAAACATACATACCATACTGACCCAGGAATCTTTATGCTTGGTGATCACTGTTATGAACCAAAAGCAGAGCAATTTACTCTTTCACCTTCACCAAAACACAATATACAGGATAGACATTCAATTTGGGTCCCAAGGCAAAGTACTACTAACTTCGGCCATTCAAAACTCCTGAATTCTGCCTTCCCCACAACCCACTAATCTTCTTCTGTGCCTTTTGAAAGTATGAACAGCCAAAGTTCAACATCCTTCCTTATAACCACAAATCTAAAATTTGTTGCTCTTTAAAATGCAATCTGATATGCATCATATTTATAGTCTCACTAACATGAAAGAAGAGACTTCAAAAAAACACCCATTATTGGAATTTTTATAATCCTGCTCCTACTACCACTTCTCACTATTCCAGTACCAAAACTTTGTTTTTATCATGTGTTTAAATATTATGCAGACTAAGGCTCCACACTGACAGTTAATGAGTTTAAAGCAGAAAATCTCGTTTTTTCATCTAATTTTTTTCCTCTCCAGTGCTTAGCATTTATTTTCTATTACCAACACAAATAAACATTATTCATAGGCTCTTTCAATTACACATTATTTCGCCTTTTACAGTCCCTTTTACGGCTATTAAAGTTTATTTTAAGATACACATTCTCTGTTCCCCCACCCCCCCCCCCCCCCCCCGCTTTTTAGTGTGAAGTTAACATGAGTTACACCCTAATTTAAATTTATTAGTGGGTTATGGTTCTGACTTTATCCCCATGAGAAACATTAGTGGCTTCCACAACTACCTTCCTGATGATCATAAAACAAATATTGAACAACGAAGGAAGCTAAAAAAAAAAAAATAAAATCTGGCTAAAACTGATAAAAGGCTGCCTAAACTTAACCTAAATTCTGTGCTCTGTCGTTATCTGCAGTCTTTTTTACCACTGTGTCTTTTAGGTGTAAAAAAGTTTAGATAGGACCACTGGCCCATCTGTGCAAGTCTATACCACTAATTCCATGTCTTTAGGAATAAAAGTTTAAAAAAATTCCCTACAACAGTTAGAATAAATAAAGCTCTAGGCAAGGAAACTTCATAGTTCTGCTCTTGTTCCTACTGACAACAAAAGCAAAAGCCCCAATGACTTCACCAGGAGTTGGATCAGTCTCTTGTTTTGGTGAAAAACTGTGGATCTACCAGTTCTACACACAGAATTGCTGACATGTTCTGTATTTCTGGCACATAGTCACAATTGCCTAGGGATCAAGCATATTAAAGTAGATTAGTCACTCAGAAGTATTGCTACTCCTTCTTAATAGATACAGGAAAACATAATCAGCATTACACTAGTTCATTAGACTATCCAATATAATGTTATGAAAATAATGTAATATTGTGTATAGACAGAGATGCAGTTTATTCAGTTGTAATTTATTATATATGTGATTTAATGAGACAATTTGATCAAATGGCAAAACCAAAAATTCTGCAGGTACTGTCATGCCACAATATCTGCACTGCTAGTGGCTATGGACCACTTTGGAGTGGTTCAGAGTCTGGTCTCTCTCACAGATGGTGGGGACAGACCAAGGAATGTGCAAGGAGATGGCAGAAAGCTGCCCAGATGCTGTTTTTTCCTCTGAGCAGAGCAGCTTGGCCTCAACAAGGTCTCTTGTTTCTGTCACATGCCCTGGCTGCTAGGAGATGTTGTTAGAAATATGACTGAGTCTGGGAACCTTTTCCCTGGTGGGAAAGGGTTTTGGGCTTCAGTCTCTATGCACATAGTAAACAAGGAGCAAAGTCCTTAAAGATGGCAAGGGCTAGGACTCAGAACTTTGCTGTGTCCCTGCATGTGTTGGTCTAATTCCTAGCCAACAGAATTTTAGCCACTCAGGGAACATCTTATTGATGTACGTAGCATCGGACAACTAATTAACAGTATGTTCCAGGAACAGCATCTCCTATGATTTCACTTGCCTTACACAGGAATTGAACGAGGTCTCACGCAGCCCAAGTGAATGTTGTATCACAGAGTTCCCAGAAACCACGACATACATCACCTCCAGCCACCGAATAAAGTAATGGAGCTTAACACTCAGCCATCACTGGCTGTGTTAGGCATCTAATGGAAAGGACTTTGATATAACCTATTTTGAAGCAAATGTTTTGTGTGGGGATGATGGACACCTAAATCCAGGGCTCTGGATTCTGCTACCTGGTCCAGGCATACGCATTCTTCTGTGAAACTATTCCTATCTATGTGTATTTAAATAATACTGAAATACTTATACCTTGTTATGCTCAATTCCCTACTCCTTTTCTTTCACTCTACACAAAAATCAATGAAGAGATGCTAAAACCAGAGCAATGCAGGTATAAATCATAATCCCAGTAAATACTGAGCAGACAAACAGGGGTTCTATTTGAGTGAGGACTGAAAAGTTGGGCTATGGTTATCCATCCATGTTTATCATTCTCACTTTGTACTATTTACTTATGAGATGAAAAATCACCTGTGTCCAAGTATCAGCGTACCACTGAAGCATACAGGAACTGTCACTCCCAATAGTTCTGGCAACACAATAAATCTTGCCTCTGCAGCTGTAGCTGTGGAGCCTTCCTTTGGACTCGTCTATCTCTGTTCTGCTATCCAGTTACACTGAAAGGGATTTCAGAATGGAAACACTGTCAGTATAAGCAGGTTGGTACTAAACCACTGAGGGTAATCTAGAATTTTCAGAGTGTTGATTCATGACTTTTCAAAGCTGTGTATTCCAGGACAAAATATGGCACAAATGGTCATCAGTGAAAGTGAATGCAGAGCTTTACTTAGGTGCCAGTTCATGCTTATCTTGCACGCATATAAGTGGCTACAGTAAATGTCAGCAAGGGAGAATCTGATCCTTCAGAAATTGTTTCTTTCTAACTTGCAATCCCCTTTAGGCCTGTATATTTTTTGAACTGCTCATGACTAACATTAGAGATGGATTTTTTCTATATAAGCTATTATAAATTAGAGATCTTACATGAACAATCAGAAAAAAGGTGCACGCTCTAATTATTTTTGTTTCTCTTTTGAAAATGCATCTTAGCACAATGTTTCTCATAGTTCCATAAAAATAGAGTGGTGATGGTGTGATTGGATAGTTAAGTTACTTTGTCATTAAAATTATTCCAGCAATAGGATGAGTAATGCCAACTGGATACCTGAGACAGCCTTGATCTGAAGAGCCTGTTATGTACAGACAGAGATCAGAAAGAGAATGGTAATAGACAAATTGCATACTATTTATACAAAGAAAAGAATATCTATATAATTATAAAAAAATAAAATTAAACTTTATTAAAATCCCTATAAACCAGATAGTCAAAGTGAGTTTTAGAGGTAACCTCAATGTACGTTAGGTAGGCTTCTCACAGGCTGTAACAGGGAGCTTGAACCCTGCATACAGGGAGATAGACATTTGTGACTAGGAAGAATTGTTATATTAAAAAACGATGAATATAAGTGCTTGTAGGCACTGGCAGAGGGGAAGCAAATGGGGGTAAGACAAGAAAAGAGTAAGCAAAGAGGGGTTTGAGATTGATATAATGAGTGCAAAGCAAGCATCGAGAACTGTATCGTGGGCTGCATCAAAAGCAGCATGGCCAGCAGGTTAAGGGAGATGATTCTGCCCCTCTACTCTGCTCTGGTGAGACCCCACCTGGAGTACTGTGTCCAGCTCTGGGGTCCCCAGCACAGGAAAGACATGGACCTGTTAGAAAGAGTCTAGAGGAGGGCCACAAAAATGATCAGCAGGATAGAACATCTCTCCTGTGAAGAAAGGTTGAGCCAGTTGGGGTTGTTCAGCTTGGAGAAGACTTGAAGGAGATCTTATTGTAGCCTTTCAATACTTAACAGGGCTTATAAGAAAGATGGGGACAGACTTTTTAAAAGAGCCTGTTGCAATAGGACAAGAGGTAATAGTTTTAAACTAGAAGAGGGTAGATTTAGACTAGATAGAAAGAAGAAATTTTTTTACAATGAGCGTGGTGAAACACTGGAACAGGTTGCCCAGAGAGGTGGTAGAAGCCCCATATCTGAAAACATCCAAGGTCAGACTGGAGTGGGCTCTGAGCAACCTGATCTAGTTGAGGATGTCCCTGCTTACTACAGGGGGTTTGGACAAGATGACTTTTAAAGGTCCCTTCCAATTCAAACCATTCTAGCATTCTATGAATTTAAGATGAGATTTTAAACTTCTCTAAGCAGAGGTTAGTAACTATGTTGTGCAGAAACTAAAGAAAGATGAAGTAGAAGGATGATCTTGTGATAATCAATATGAATGAGAATAAAGAGACAGCAGTAGAAAGAGAGCACTTTGGAAACATCAAGGGAGGGAGAGTGACAAGACTTAGATATGACCTGGAAGTGAGATACAAAGTCACCAATACAGTACAAAAATCATTGCTCAAACCCACGCTGTCCCCATGGGATTCACTGCTGTGACAGTCACAGGAATACAATCAAGCCTTTTAAAGCAGAGTCAGTTTAGTACCCATTTTAAGTAAGACAACATCATAAATATGATAGAGGGTGCTTTTCAAAAGGGCAGACTCATGAAGTCAGTAGTGGAGACTGTTGAAAGACATAACTTTTAAGTACACCACATACTCTTAAACATATGACCCCAAATACCTATGGGAAATTATAATTAAAATGTGGTCTTTCAAATCTTTCACTCACACAGACTATTTCTTTTGATTTCACAGACTTACACATTGAGAAGGCACACTTGTTTCTGTTTATATTTGGCGTTTGAAGTTAGTTGAGACGGTCTTCAAATGGCCAGGAAAACGAAATTTCTTCATTTTTACGGAAAACAATGCACAAGTGTATTTCATAAGATTCTGGGCTTCTACCTCCCCCTTCCCAGCTCTCAGTGTTGGTTCCAGTTGAACTGAACTCACAGTATTTTGGTGTTGAAGAACACATCATAAAAACCAGGAAGAACAGCGTAAATATTTATGACTGAAAAGGATTCTCCTGATGTACGTAAATCTAGGTAAGGTAGTTTTCAGTGAGATAAGTTAAGTCCCTTTTCTCAAATACTGACATCTGTAGGTCAATGTGGTTAAAGAGGATGTTGCGATAGTGTACATTCATTATTTTCATTTAACAAACAATTTAAGAGTGATTAGGAGTTACAGGAAAATGAAGTTGCAGGTCCCACTTCCCCTTACAGTTAAAGTCTGTCTCTTTCAAGGTGTCTAGAAGACTATATTTTTATTTTCAAATTACTGTTAGCTAATGCTAATACATATGAGAATTAGATGAAAAAAAATTATTTTAGTGTTTCCAAATCATCCCATATGTTCTCAGCGGACTCAAATTTCAACAAAATGTTCCTTTGTGGTGGTTTCACTTGGCTAGCAGCCAAACACAGCTGTTCACTCACTCTTCCCCCCCAGGGAAGAGGGAAGAGAATTGAGGGCAAGGGTAAGGAGACTTGTAGGTTGAGATAAGAACAGTATAATAATAGAGAGACTAGAAAACTTAAAACAATACTGATGTTAAAATAGTAATAATAATAATAGCAGTAAAATATATGCAAATGAGTGATACACAGTGCAGCAGCTCACCACCCACTGACCAAGCACAGCCCATTCCCAGATAAGGATCTCAGAGAAGCGACAAACCCAAACTGAAACCGCAATCCCGGAAGAGCCAGAGCCGAAACAAAAGTCAGAGAGAGCAAAAGAGGAAGAGACCCTCACTAATATACTGGACATGACATGATATGATATGGAATATCCCATTGGCATATCCAAACACAAATTTAGGTTACTAATTTAAATATTCCTCATCCCCTTAGATCTTGTGCTTGTGGACTAACAGAACACAAAGTCCTTTACTTCCAGCAACAAAAATGCAAACACTGGTGTGTTCTCAGTGTCTCTCTCATGACAAGTCCCAGGCTGAAAACAAAATACAGCACTATTCTAGCTACTAAAAAGAAACCCAGCTCTGTTTCAGCTAAAACCCAGGACATTCCTAAGTATCTCAAAAGTGAGGAACCCTCAGTGAATGGCCATCAGTGAAGATGCTGGCTTAGTGGTTTTGTCCAGTGTCATCTCAGAGGCTCCAGAAAAAAGAACAGGATGGAGTTTAGCCTTCTGTTGTGGAAATATCCTTTCCTCACTTAGCAACCACCTTTTCTCCTCCTGAAGACCTGCCTAACTTCTGCCTAACTTCTGCAGCTAATGAGGATGAGGTTTAACAAGCTCAAGCTGTTACCATCCAACCTTGACTAATCTATGGGACATGCTACTAGTGGAGTGGATTAAAAGAAATATTTTTTTTTCAAGTATGCTATTATGTGACAACATCGGCATTTTCAGAACCTTTAATCAAGGATCTCCTCTACCCCAACAAACATTACATGAAATTCCTTAACAGAAATAAAACATCATATTTTGCACCAGTCCTTTTCTTAGAAATGCCAAAATAATTTGTTTTGGAATTCTGTAGGGCAAAGTTTTGTGTGAGCACTGGAAACACTACAATTGGGGCACTACAGGTTTGTATCTTGTATTCCCCAAAGACCAACACTCCCATATCTTTGTTCATTTTTTAATTCAGCCACCAGTCTTCATGAATGTTGAAGAAATTTCATACTTCTGAGACCTATAATTCTCTGGAAAGGTGGATGCTTGGCTGAAACTAGCCAAAGTACTAAAAAATGGGAAGAAGTATTACAGATGGAGAGTTTGACCACATAAATTTTTTAGTTATTCTGTTAAGAAAAAAGAGAATAAAATAATCATATTAATTCAATCAGTACAAAACAGCCAAAGACAGTGTGTGGATTATTTCAGAGTGTGGTGGTTTGGGTGGATTCACCCTTTTGGCTTGCACCTTGCAGCCAAACACAGCCTGCTCTATCACCCTCCCCTGTCCCTCGCCCAGGGAGTAGGGGAGTGAATTGGAAGGAAAAGGGCAAAAAACCTCAGGGTTGAGATAAAACCAATTTATTAATTAAAATTATAATGATTATAATGATAACAACAGTGATAACAGAATATACAAATGAGTGATG
>NW_010313556.1:18656-20585 GCF_000700745.2 Antrostomus carolinensis
ACCCCCAGCCTCCCCCAGCCAGGGATCCCAGAGCAGAGACAGCCCTGAAACCAAAACCCCGGAAGAGTGAGAGCCTGAGCGATCGCCGAGAGAATCCCCCCGTCTTCTGGTCAGCCCTGGTTAATACACTGACATGACATGATATGATATGGAATATCTCATTGGCACATCCAAATGCCAGTTGGGGGTTTGCTATTCACTGCGCTTCTCCCTCCCAGTCCTAACGCAGCTGTGAGCCAGCCAAACATGGTGGCCTGGAGCTCCAGCAGCAACTGATAACATCAGCACTTTTATCAACGTTCTTCTCATAACAAATCTCACACTGAAACTAAAACACAGCTATTCTAACTACTAAGAAGAAAATTAACTCTATCCTAGCAAAACCAGGACACAGACTGATCTATTAGTGTGGACAAGACTTAACTGATTCAACATAGGGTCAAATACTGTGAATTATGAGTCATTGATGACTGACAGACCCTTAGAAACACAAACTAATTAAAACATACACCCCATACATCAGTTCACAGACACACACACACACAGAAAAAACATACAACTTACTGACTAAACCTTGACTACAGATGAATTATAATTTGCACTGATGTTTATGAGAGCTTTAGCTAAATAAAATCTGTTTAAATTACACAGTCTAGTGAGTCTTACTTACAGTAAAACTTAGAGACTAAGCTAGTAATTCCCCTTATTCAAATTGACATAAAATAATTGTAACTGCATTTGAAAACGAGTAATAAAGCTGTTGAGATATTTCATCTTGAAAATAGGATCCTGCTTCCAAGAAGAACAAAAGGTTGTGTAATATACCATGAATAAAAGTATTTTTTTAAAATATTGTAAGATTTACTTTAGTTCTTGTAAAACCTGATAAATATGAATGTGAAGATGAATAAAATATAAGGTCATCAGCAACTTACCCTATTTTATGAACTTTGATCATATAATAGGGTTTGCATTTGTTTCTCAGATATGAATGGAGATGGAATTCAAGATAAGATATTAATCATAATTAAAGTGACTATGACAGGTCTATGCTGACAAATTCTTAACGACCACAAAGAATGCTTAGCCATAATGAACTGCTTCATTCATTAATTTCCTCATTAAGAGGGCCTCCACTTAATAAGTTCAGTAAAAAGTTGATATAATATTGTATTTGTATTCTCTTTTTTATCAGTTTCCACTTCAGTGGTATATTATTTGGAAAATGAAATAAATCATTTAAAACATATAATTGCTTGTATATATTCATATAGTAATTCCCTAAGTGATGCTGTGTTTGTAAGTTGTCAGTGTGCATATTAATTTGTCATACCCACCAATCTCATGTTCATTTATTTACTACTAGCCATTGAGAAGCAGATTAAAAAGGACATGCTGCCCCTTCTTTGAAAGTTTTATTAAGGCCAAGTAGGCCAAATGGTATATTCCAATTGAATCCTTCTGGTTGCCAGGACTTGAAAATTACTAATTACAGTTCTAAGTGACTTAATATGTTTGTATGCATGATTATTTATGAATAAATAGCACTTTCTCATTTCAGTATTAAAACATATTAATTGTTAAGTATGTACAGATTCATATGAACTTGTTGAATGCCATTAATTTACTGAAATGTGTGTCATACTGATAAAAACTGGTGATGGCTTTGTGCAGAATAAACAAAAAAATGAACTAAAAATACATCTTCCTTTTCCTTCTTCTTCTCCTTTTCCCTCATTCTTACCACTAAAACAGACCTTCCTAAATACCTATCACTACTACTCAGAGAATTTAGTAGCGAGGCTTCTGTTTTCCAAAACAGTCTCAGTAAACACACACAGCCCATAAGCAAGGAAAAAACCATATTGTTCCTGCCTTTCTCAGAAACTACTCAGAATTATGGAATCACAGAATCACAGAATGTTGGGG
>NW_010313557.1:0-907 GCF_000700745.2 Antrostomus carolinensis
GGAGAGAGAGAACATGGAGAGAACCTGCCACTTTCTAAACACGGAGCCGCCGTGCCGGGCTCAGGGCGAGCTCAGGGCGAGCAGGGACGCGCTTTGGGGGATCCATCCCTCCGTGGAATTCCATCTCTGTGGGTTTCTCCTGGATTTCTCCTCCCTCCCCGGGCTCAGAGGAGCCTGGTTACAGCTGGCTGCGGTCTCGGTTGCTGTCACTTGGTGGGTTGGTGGGGTTTTTTTTGGGTGCACGTAGGTTATTTTGCAGGTTTTGGGGTGTTTTTTCTAACACACGTGGGATGAGCTCTCGCTGTGACTCCGTTGGCGTCGTGGCGGGGGGGTGGGCCGGGGCTGCGCCGGGGCCTGGGAGGTGAGATGTTCCCAGGAGCCTGTTTCTCTCTGTCACTCTTGGGGACAGATTTCCAGTCATTTCTCAGGAGCTATTTTCAGTTATTTCAAGAATTTGGTTAAAAAAAAATCACAACTCTCCTCCTCCTCACCACACTTTCTCGGGGAGGTTCTGGTGGAGAAGCGAGGAGCTGCGCTCACGCGTCCCCGTGGACCTTGGGGGGAGGCTCGTTTTGCTCAGCACCTTTTCATTGCGAGGGGTGGAGTTGAAACACTGACCTGGGGCGTTTGGAAAAGAGATTGTTTCTTGGTTTTTAATTATTTTTGTTGTCTTAAAGAACACTGAATGAAACTGGGGCTTGGGATGAGTTTGTGAACACGCCTGATGTGATGGTTGTGGTCTTGCTGATGGACAACCTGGCTTGCTGGTGCTCTTGGGGTGGGCAACCGTATTTTTATGGTGACCCCAATTCTGGAGCCGCCACGTCTCTTAGGAAAGGTGATTTTTTCTTTACCTTTGCTGTCCCAGATCTGACCTCCTTCTCCACCTTCCTTCCTTCTCCACCTT
>NW_010313558.1:0-235 GCF_000700745.2 Antrostomus carolinensis
ATCTCTCGCTGAAGCCCAAGTGCCGCATGGCGACGCCAAATCGATTCAATTTCTCTTTTCTTCCCCAAAACCACCTCTGCTCTGCCCCATTCCCCGGGGACCACAGCAGCTCCTCTCTCCTGTCCTTCCTCGCGCCGCAGCTGCGCCGGGGCTGGCCGAGAGGCTTTGCCTTGTATAATCCTATAGGGTTTCCAACCCTCCTGCTCGCTTGTTTTGCAAGCGGCGTGGCGAGGGG
>NW_010313559.1:0-1372 GCF_000700745.2 Antrostomus carolinensis
GGAAAAGCATCGAATCCCGTCAGTCAAAAGGCGGGAAGAAAGTGTGGCCCGGGAAGGGCCGCTTTTTGTCTCACAAAAGGGAGAAGAAGTTTGGGAGGAGGTATCAGATCTCTTTTGAGTAAAGCCTGAAAAGAGGTAAGAGGAAGGTAACTCTGCTGCCAACTCCCCTTCCTCCCAGCAGCAGAATGAACCGTGCATTTGGCTGAGGAGCCCTGGGAGCCATGGTGCACCGTGCCCACGGGCAGCCAGGCCCCGCTGCCCTGCCTCATGCCCCAGCTGCAGCCTCCCAGAGGGGGCACAGGGCATATGAGCACACCTTGGGCTACATGGGCTGCAAGGAAACACTGAGTGGAATGCCTGCATAGTGGGGGATGCGATGACATTTACACAGAAAGACCTGTGTGCTAAAACCCACAAAGGAAGGAGCAGTGAAAACACCATTCTGCTGAGCAACCTGTGGGTTGTGTTCTACAGTATCAGCTACAAAATCTTTCTGAAATGTATAAATATAGCAGACTATTGTGCTGTTGTAAAGATCAGGGCTCAGTGGCACGGGGAGGTTATGAAATGGCCCCACAGGCTTTGACTCCAGAGACTCTCACCACAGCGGTTTGAAACATTATCAACCCCATCCAAGTGCCCTGCCTCCATGCCAGTGCTGACATCCCCCACAGCATGGAGAGCAGAAGAGGAGAAGTGTCCATGCACTTCAGCGGCTCCAGCACGTAAGTAAGCCAGATTACTTTATCACAGAAATGGAAGTTAATGGAACAAAGATAGCAGCCTGTGTAAGGGAAGGGCTCAAGCACAGGCCTTTCTGACAGCTCTGCCATGAGGGCTGTAAGTTTTGGCAGATGGGCAGAGTGGACAGCAGGAACAATCATGGCTTACAAGGCTTTAGAGAGGTGTGACCTTACCAGAAGGTGCACAAGTCCATGGGACCCGATGGGATGCATCCGCAGGTCCTGAGGGAACTGGCAGATGAAGTTGCAAAGCCACGATCCATCATATGTGAAAAGTCCCAGCAGTCTGGTGAAGTTCCTGCAGACTGGAAAAAGGGGAACATAACCTCCATTTTTAAAAAGGGAAACAAGGAAGACCCGGGGAACTACAGGCTGGTCAGTCTTACCTCAGTGCCAGGCAAGATCATGGAGCAGATACTCCTAGAAACTCTGCTAAGGCACATGGAGAACGAGAAGGTGATTGGTGACAACCAACATGGCTTCACCAAGGGCAAATCGTGCCTGACCAATCTGGTGGCCTTTTATGATGGGGTTACAACATTGGTGGATAAGGCTAAAGCAACTGATATCATCTACCTGGACTTACTTGTTAAAGGCCTTTGACACCGTCCCACATGGCATCCTTGTCT
>NW_010313560.1:0-531 GCF_000700745.2 Antrostomus carolinensis
AGACCCCCCCCCCTCCAAAGCTGGGGTCACCCACCAAAGTGGTGGTGTCACACAGAGGGTGACAGCTACGTCAGCACCCAGGGGCCATCCTGGGACGTTGGTGCTTAAATGAAGCTCAGCTGGAATTGAGGCATCTCCATCCAAAAGTCCAATCCTGAAAATCTCTTCAGCTGTTCCTAACCTTGGTGGCATTTAAATCCTAAAGTGTAAGACGTGTCACCGTCCCCATTCTGGGTCCTGGCACTTACTGGGCACCAGCATCATGTTGACACCCTGGGCTGGTGGGAGCATCTCTCCTGCCAGGTCACTCCATGGTGTCCACAGATTGATCTGGAATAGCAAAATGTCATCGTCTTCCCTCAGAATGAAGCACCAGGGTGGTGACACTGGGCACCACAGGCTGTCCCCTGCTCAGAGCCCTGCCTGGGGACAACTGATTGTCTCAGGGTGGCTTGTAGCACCCTGGTGTCCCCCTCTTCTCCTGGACCCGGCTCCTCCCGCAAGGTCTGGAGGAGGTGATTTGGGGTAGGG
>NW_010313561.1:0-873 GCF_000700745.2 Antrostomus carolinensis
CTCTTTAAATAAAAACTTTTTTCTTTTTTAAAAGGCCTCTCTGATTATTATTACTTTTGGCAGAGCTTTCCCAGTGTCCAAGGGTTGCACTAAGCCATTCATCTAGTGGCCCAGCACTGGGGATAGACTTGTTTCTAGGAGAAATTGCTTGATTCACCTTCAGACTCTATAGTTGCTCTCCAGACTGCTCATGATTCAGAGAGGGTCATCTCGGCTGCGTCATCACATGAACTGCTTTATCAGCCGATATAAAATTCCTGTTTATCATTGTAATCTGCTCCATGTTATAATGCAAGGGAAAATCAATGATGAGGATAGTCTTTGGTGCACCATTGAGTACTTTTCCAGCCCTGGTTCTGTGCTATCACCCTGGTACGAGTCACTTAAGGTAAGAGGCAGAAATTTAAAAAGTATTTATGAGAAAAGCACGATTTGGTTAGCTGATAAGGTTGGTGAAAGCTGTGTGGATGTGATAAGATCGCTAATTACATGGATTCAGTATCCTGTTAGATCCTTTTAAAAGTCTTATTTGCCCTGGTACTGTGCCTTTCTTTCAGTTATTTTAAGATCCTGGCGAAATACATAGCTTTTACTGCCAGTTACAGGAGTATCCCTTCCCACAATCTTTTTACTGTATCATAATAAGTTAAGATCGAGAAGTCCTATTAGCTAAGATCATGTCTCTTCCCATAAAGAGCTATGGTAGGATTCTTTCCTCTCATCCATTCTTTACATTTGCTCTAAGCTTCAATTGCTATGACTTCTATCTAGCCCTTCCTTTTGGAGATGTTTTTTTGTAGCCAGATAAATCAGTAAGCTTCTGTCTAAATCTTCCATTTATATTTCTTCATCTGCATTTCAAACATATCTTCT
>NW_010313561.1:907-8540 GCF_000700745.2 Antrostomus carolinensis
TTGCTCTTAGTCACCATTTAGTGAAGTAATGCTTTGTATTCCCTTAATCTTTTCTTGTAATTCAATCTTCCAGCTTTCATTTTTTTCTCTTCTGAATTCTTTCCAATTTAAAAAAAACCAAACAAACCAAACAACACATTCTGGGATATGTTTAAATGTACATAATATGATAAGCATAGTCTTACCAGAAGCCCAGAGAGGTTATTTTTTTCTACTTTTTTTGGGGGGAGGGCTACAGGACCTTATTTATGCAGTTGAAAACTGTTGTTGTTTGTTTGTTTGTTTGTTTTTTCTTTTTTTGCTGTTATGGTGCATTGAAAATTTTGTACCATTTTTCCCAGTCTTACTTTTCAGACTGGCTCCACATCACTGCACTCCTGTCTTTTTCATCTGCTGTAGTTCTGGATTATTTTCCTCCAGATGGATTGCATGTATTCTAAAGGTTGCTTTTTTCATCTTTCTTGCACATGTATTTTTAGCTTCCAAAAACCTTTCCCCCATGTTTTCAAATCTATCCAGTCTACCAGGATTTGCTAACTAATTTGCTGTTTTCCCCTTTCCCACATCTTGTTTAAAGATGTTAAAAATGTCTCATTTCTGACTGCTTTGGACTTTCAGCTTTCTGCCTATGTGACAGGGTCACAAGTAGAGCAGTTTGAATTAATTTCGTTAAAGAGCCTTCCTGTGGGATGGTGTTGAGTATTCTTTCAACATTCTGGCGTATTGTTCATCATCTTTGTGCAGTCTGTAGGACCAAGCTTGGAAAACATAAAACTGTTAATCTTGTAACTATTATTCCTTCGTCTAGTTGTAAAAATCAGTTGATCATCTACAGGTATTTCTTCTGTCTTGAATGTTGCAGCAAGACTGCTCTATAAGTTTGTAATACTTTTCAGGATGTGCAAAATAAAAATAGAGCTTTAAGTAGGAAACTTTATAATATTCTTAGCACGCTGTCTTTACAGTGGCTGCTGTATTCATATTCAAGTGAGTAAAAACCTGTTTGCAACTTGGCCAGCATGCAGTTTAGGAAACCTGGTGAAACTGTATTCTTCAATCTCTAACGTAATGTGCACATTAGGGAGAATCAGAAAGCATCCTTGTTGCCTCTGTGCCAACAGCTTGTAATACAAAGCAATTGTTACTCAACTTCTTAATTAAAAATAAGTCATAGCCTTGTTCTAAAGCAATGCTTTGTGGATATTTTAATTTTCCATTACTCACAAAACTCCCAAGAGAGACATTAAAGAGAAATGCTATATCAGATTCTGTGAGAATTCTTGTAAGCTGTCTCATGATTGTTCCTTCCTTCCCTGACGCCTTTTGATTTGCAATCGCTGAACCGGCAGAGTGAGGCTTGGCATTGTGGCCTCTAAGTCACTGCAAAAGCGTGGCAGCCTGCTGAGGAGTGAAATACAGTGATTATTTCTGCTTCCAATTAAAATGGAAAGATTTTTCCTCCACATTCTTGACTAGCAGTCAGCGGAATGCAGGTTTCTATTCCTCAGAGACGTTCCTCTCTCTTGCTGTTGAAATAGATGTTTTGAAGATGCAATTAATTAGTTTGTTCCATGAAACTCTTAATACATTTAATTGCACCTAGAAATCCACTGGCTGCTGGTGTAATTTTCAGAGTTGGCGAGGAATGTTCTCTTCAAGAACTGCAGCACTTTTGGATTGTACAAAGGAGCATCTTGTTTGTACGAGTGTCTATATACATCTTGCTCCTAATATTTCAGAGAGATTGGGTAGAGTTCTACAGGTCAGGGCTGACGTGCTTTGACAGTTAGCAGTTGTGCTCAGAGATGGAGTAAAAGTAGTGAATTGCTGTCAGATCATGAGCCATGATCTAGAGGTTCATGCTCTTTCTGTTCGCTCCCTTAAGACTGATCTGCTTAGCATTTCAGATGGAAACATGCCTTTGCTAAAGAAGTTTTGTTTTTCAGACTGAGGGTTAAAAATCTCTCTAGTAGTGTTGACTTTTAACAAAAGTGGTATGCATAAACTTCATTTTTTTTGTTGTTTGTGTTTTGTTGGGGTTTTTGGTGGGTTTTTTTTGTTTTGTTTTTGGTTTGGTTTTGTTTTCCTCAAAACTAACTGACGACTCGGGAATTTATCTGTAGCTGGAGAGTACAGGGAAGGAATGGCTTTTAGCAGATGGAGTGGTACAGGTAACAGTGGTACTGAGAATTGTCTGGAAATGTTGGAGTTTCAAAGATGGGAAGTTTGGAGAAAGGACTCCAAATATGTTTTGCAGCCTATTTTGAAAGCATTAAGTGGAGCTGGCCTCCAAATGAAGAGGATCTGTTTTCAAGCTGCTTGGATCTAGGGTGATTTCTGAATTACATACGATTCCAAGAGTATACGGAGGTTAAAGAACTTAGAAGAATGTGAAATTAGAAACTGAGTTGGAGCTGAAGTTCCTTAGAAATGTAGAGGAGCAAGGATCATATTGCTCTGGATCTGTTATCAGAGAATATTAGTGAGAAAGAAGGCCAGAAGGTAGTTTTATTTCTGGCATCCACAAATTCTGATGCCGCTGCAATGTTTCTTGTTTTTCATTTTACCCAGAGGAAGCTAACTCTAAATATCAGAAAAACATGGTTACTGTAATCCAAATTAAAATAAAACTTGGAAAGGAGTTTTTAAGCTGAGGATGCAAAAAGGGAGTTAGGTGATAGAAAAATTTGATTGATGTGAAGCTGAAGAGCAAATCATGCAATTTGTGGAGACAAAGTGACTTAACCAAGCCCCGTCTCAAATACTGCATTGTGCTTTGCATCTGGAAGGCAATTGAGGCTGTGGATTTTGGAATTAGCTCTTCTTGACAAAGCTACTGGTATTTGGGAAACATCCAAAAAATCGGTCAGTAGCCTGGATGGAACAGAATACATGTACGCTTCCACTGTAAACAGATGGAGAATTCCAAATACCGCAGGAAGAAGAGCCTGAAGCAAAAAGGCACACAGAGTTTTAGGAGAGAGCCAAGCTTTTTTTCAGCATATTAACCCTTAAGGAGGGCAATGCACAGAGTATGGGAGAAGGTGCACAATTTTATTGAGTGCTGTTCTGTTCTGAGCTTCATGCAAGTGTCAGTAGAACACGTGCAGTGTGGTCTGCAAAGGTCACTGCCAGACCTTATTGACTCACTGGATGAGTTGTGGATGCTTCTGCAGCCATAAGCAAAGGGGCTTTAAGCCTGAAGGCAAATAGCTGTGCACATTTGCTTCCCTGGGGTGCAAGTTACAGTTTTGTCAGAACCCTTAATAATGTGAAAAGAAAAGGAGAATATATGGAGATGGCTTATAGTAACACGCCACCTCCAGTGGAAAAGTTCACCTGAACTAAAGTACTTCCAAAAACAAAGAGTAGTTTGCAAGAAAGAGAGTACCACCTCTTGCTGTGTTATTGAAAAAGCATGCTTATCGGTGTAGTCCCTTGTGTCTCCTTTTGAGGGAGATTTTTGATGTCTTCAGGTCAACAGGGGAAGCTTCTGGCAACTCTGAATAAAACTGCAAATAATACATTCCATTACTGCTCAAAGAAATTTATCACTGTTGGCAGAAGTTGGACCAGGTTTAGTAGACTACTGAAAGTCCAAGCAGAATCACAGACTGTGTGTTGATACCAGGAAGAAGGCACAGGGACAGAACCCTTTTCTGATGTGGGAAATCCTTCCTTTTAATATGAAGTAGAGCATAATGGTGGATATATATATCCATATATATCCAAAACTCATGTTGGTGAGCACTGCTTGTGTAGGGTGCTGTAAGAAAGAACTGTATTAAGAATCATTGGAAGATGCAATGTCACCTCGACGTTGCAGACAGCAAGAAGATGTGTACATTTGAGTATAGATGGAGTAATGGTAAATTGTAAAACTTAATTAAATTGCTGTCTTGACTGATTCACCCATGTCTGCATGAAGGCTACTGAGATGGAATTTACAAGAAACTGTAAAACTTAAAACTCATTAGGATCCCTTAATAAAATACTGTCTTAATATCTCATGCGATGGTTAAACATGGGAGCAGTGTCAGTTTTAGCAAAATGGTGTGAAGAAAAGGCAAATGACATCTATTCAGGATGTTTTTACTTCATGAGAAGCTGAGAGCCAAGACCTTTTGTTTAATATGGGGTCCAGTACTGGGAGTGCTGAGCTCTTGCAGTTCGGGTAAGATCTTGAGCCCATTTGCCCCACAGTAGCTGCTGTCAGCCTTGGTGCAGTTGAGCACATGGTTTTAACGAGATAGAAAAAATGATGGCAAAGATGGTTCCTCACCTGAGATTATTTATGTGCTGTTATCTTGGCCAAGTCAGGTAGGGGGATGGGAGCCAAGGTGAATTATCACCAGATTTGCACTAAACTGTCCATGGGCTGAGAAGATGTTTGCAATTTCATGAAGATTTTTTAAAATTATTTTTGTTTCAGTACTTCTTCCTACCATCTTTCTTGAATTAAATTCAAGCCAACTCTTTCCTCTGGTATTTATTCCTTCCAGACGTGTAGGCAGCTGGATGACAGCCTCTTTTCACCTAGATGAGGGTGCATGTAGCTCTGTCATCAACATATTGTTGACACTTGATCTCATATGCCATTTCATTGAGGCTCAGCAGACAGTGAGCGGGGTGGAATGGCAGCTGTGCATGAATCCTTTGCTCCTGTCATTAGATCTTTAACGTATTGTAGATTTTGCTGTTGCAGTCTCGGCGTGGCATTTAATGGGGAATTCACAGGTACTGCTTTTGCTTTGCAGTCTGAGTTAAGGGCAAAAATGAAGCAGCTTGTCATTCTTGTTTCCGTAGAAGTGACCATATCTCTATTAGATGGTTCCAGCATTGAGAGCTGTTGGTGGTTTTTGCAAGAGAGAGCAGTAGCTGGGGGCACAGTCCTGTTTGCACAGTTCAGTTCACTTGTGCATCTGCACCGAATGTATACGTATCTATCTCCTGTCATGCTTACACCCCCTCTGGCGTTCCTGTTTCTCTCCTTTCATCTGTTCCAACCACACGCACGCACAAGTGAAAGAACAATTGTTTTATTTAGCAATTTCTTGCTTACTCAGCCTTAGGTTTCAGATCCAGGCTTGGATCAGTCCCCTAAAGGGCTTTTTAGAGATATTACCGTGGTTTTGCAGCCTTCGGGAGTCAGGTAGTAAATTAATGAACTACTTCACTGCTAAGTGTGTTATTTTCCTGAGCGAGAGCTTTGTTACCTGAGATGAACCATTTCTTCATAAGACCTAGTTCTTGTTAATGTTTTGAGGTTTCCCACTGGTTATTTTAAAGCTCTTTCTCATGTAGTAGTTGCATGGCAGGCTTGGGAGAGAAAGTACCAGCTGATAATGCCAAGAGCTAACCTAAGGAAAGAAAGGATTGGGTGTGCTGTAAGGAGATTCTCCTGATTTGAAAGATCAACAATAAATTATGTGATCAAGTACGGTCAGGAAGAGCCAACAACATTTTACCTTTGCATAAAGTTTCTCATCCATCCTACAGAAACTTCTGGTGCTGTCCTGTTTTAGGAATTAAGTAAAGTTTCCTCAGTTAAGGTTTCAGTTGTTGATGAAAATTAAGGGTTAGTTCTCATGTAATTCATTGTGGCTCAGAAATTGAAGGTAGGACTTTCTGCACTGACAACAGGTGGGCAGAAAGAGGTTTGTTGTATTGGTAGAGACTGAAAAAGAATTTCATATGTGATCCTATTGCATCTGGGGAAGATAAATGGAGTTGAAAGAAATTTTATTTGTGCAGAGCATTAGATAATAAGATCCATTTGAGGATAAGACTGACAAATCCAAAGAGATAAGTGCATTATTTTTTGCTTCTTCCATTTTAACAGAGGAGATTTAATGGAAAGACAGTATGTTGTTGGCAGGAATCAGCTCTGGGGGAGGGATTGAGAGCAGCTTAGGCCAACCTGCCTAATAAGGGGAGACTAGAAGCAAGAAAAGCAATTTTTTTTTCATCTGATCATAGGAAATGCATACCTTTTTCTTTGCATCTGCATATAGATACAGAAAGAGAACTCCTTCCAAACAAAGAGACGACTGACCTTGTTTCAAGGAACTGATGTACATTATCTTATGAATAAATGTATTGAGCTGTGGGTCAGTTATCCCAAGGAGTGTTTGTTTTGCTTCGCATTCCACACCCTCTGCTTTAAACAAGCCAGGCTTGAATTCTGCTGCAGAGGGCTGTGGGGTTTGTGGCAGTACAAGGCATAATTCTGAATTTCAACAGCTTTTGTGAAATTCATAAATAGAAGGCAGAGTAAAGAATGTAATCTAAGCAAAAATGGGATAGTGTTATTTATTAAGGAGATCAGGTTAGAATGTCTTATTATGCTTCTGGAGCTTAAAAAGCCACAGACATGCTTAAACTAATTGGCAGCATTATAGAAACTGGTGATGCAGGTGGCTTCCTGGAGCTAAGCAAAGGACATACAGTGTCAGAGGTGAACTAGTTAACACATTGACGTTAAAAAATATATATATTTAAAAAAGTACAAGGTGAGATCTTTCAGTGGTAACACCCTATTGGGATGAGTAAGGCAAACAAAAAAAGGTAATGAATTTCTTTAGGGGCTGTTCAGTCTCAGTAAGGTGCTTGCAGTCAAAAAAGATGAAGTGAAACTTCTGAAACTTCAAGTTCTTGTTCAAGGTCAGATTGTGGAGCAGAAGATGAAGGGCAGGTGGGAAATGCAAAATGTGTGCAGCCCTAGTTGGACTGCTGTTGGTTTTGCTCTGCTTCTGCCATCATCCTCTTGCTGCACCTCATCTGCTGCGCTGCAAATACAAGTGCACTTGATAGTTTTCTGCATTTTTTGGAACTCTCTGTGGGTAGTTTCACACAGTACCTAGGCTTTGCTTTGAGGTTTGCTTTCAGTGAACTTAATATTGCGGATTGGCTGTGTTTTTAGGACTGCATCTGCATTACATAGTCCATGTAGCTTAGTTTGGTAAAGTGTATTACAAAATGAGGTGCCTGGCCAGGAGCTCTGGTATAGCTGCAGTTGAGTTGGCAAAGCTGTGCAGCCTCCACAGTTACTTTGATGGTATAACCTGTATCAATATGAAGAGCACTTTGTTTACCACTGTAAACTTTAGATCTGTGCTGGCACAAGATATAAATGTTAGCTGCTAGTACAGCCATACCCATCCAGCAGAGATCAATACTCCTTTCTGAAGCATTTTTCTCTGCAATCAAGGTCTGAGTGGCCATGAAGCTGTGGATTTTACCAGTCCTCTCAGTAAGAGGTTTCTATTGGGTTGAGCATATTAGATCATTTCTCTCCCTGTGTGTTTTCCCAGTCAGTCAGCCTCTGGTGACAGCATTGATTCAGTTGAAAATTAATAATTAAATTTTAGGCTGGTGCTTAATAAACCCACCTGGTCTGTTTCAACCTTTCCTCTCCATTTACCTGTCAGGATAGAGCTTCACAGGTGACAAGATTTCCCCATGTAGATAGGAGAAGAGCTGCCCTCCCCTCCCCACACAGTCTTTATCAAGGCTGATCTAACAGCCCAGTTTACTGCTTGGGCTAAGCAGAGGTAATGGCTTGAAATTTATTGGCATCTTGAAGGGCAATGCATCTCGTCGCAAGCAAGAACATCTCTATTGAATTTAAGAA
>NW_010313561.1:8600-29095 GCF_000700745.2 Antrostomus carolinensis
TCCTCCAGCTTCAAAACATGTTTTTTCTTCCTTGAGTGCCAGAGAAGAAAGGTCCCACTCTGCCAAACAAGTAGTGTTGAGCACTCCTCCGCCTTCCCTTGCTCTCCTTAGAGGTGGGAAGGCCTTGAGCAGAGAGATGGCTGTGGAGATGATGTGGTGCCTCCACTTTGGCCAGGCACAGGGCTGCTCAGACCAGGCGAGCGGTGCAGCGCCGGTGCCAGCTGGCAGCCGTGGCACAGCTTGGGGCAGCCTGCTGCTGCTCTGATGGCTGGTGGGATCCTGGCCATCACCCTGCCCAGCTTTGCCATGTTGACAAACCCCACAAATGGAGGGGAAAGGTGGAATTTGAAGAGTGTTATTAAATGGAGAGTAAGTCTGATGAGGAGCAGCTGAGGGAACTGGGGTTGTTCAGCCTGGAGAAGAGGAGGCTGAGGGGAGACCTTCTGGCTCTGTCCAACTCCCTGAAAGGAGGGTGGAGAGAGGTGGGTGTGAGTATCTTCTCCCAGGTAACAAGCGATAGAAGGAGAGGAAATGGCCTCAAGTTGCACCAGGACAGGTTTAGATTGGATCTGAGGAAAAACTTGACTGAAAGGGCAGTCAAATATTGGAACAGGCTGCCCAGGGAGGTGGTGGAGTTGCCTTCCCTGGTGGTATTTAAAAGATGCGTAGACAAGGTGCTGAGGGACATGGTTTAGAGGTGAAATTGGTAGTATTGGGTTCATGGTTGGACTCGATCTCAAAGGTCTTTGCCAACCACTACGATTCTGTGATTCTGAGAAATAGCAGCAGCTTCCCTGGGACAGAACAGGAGGGGAAGAGGGAAACTCTCGGTCAATAACTAGGGTTTGGCAGAGCAGAGGCTTTTAGCAAAAAGTTTTCTTATTTGTACCTCCAGGGCAGGTACAAATGAACTGTCTAGCTCTCTGCTTATGTGTTGTGCCCTGGGCCACCTTCTTCCCAGGTTAAGTATAAGCAGCTTGATGGGGAGGAAGAGATCATTGGGAAATATTCCTTGAGGCTGTTGATTGTCATGCAGCCTCTCCTGGCTCTCTGCCACCAGTAAATATTTAGTTGAATACCGAAGCGGTGGCTGTGACAGGTGCTGCCGTACTGATGTGCCAGCACTGACAAGTTGGAGAGGGAGCAGCAGCAGTGGACTTGAGGTGGCCTTTGCACTCCACACGCAGCTTGTTTGCTGAACACACTGAGGGCCCATCTTCTTCTTTTCCTGCCTTACAGCCCTGCTTTCTCTGAGCCATCTTCTCTTCTCCCTTGTTGGATTCAACATTGAAGAAGTGGCTGTGGAGTGATGAAATGAGCTTTAGGGAGTTCAGTAGATGATGTACATGCCCACTCCTCTTTAGGGAGGATGAAAAAGGCACACCAAAGAGACAAGTAGTTGCTTCTAGTGCAGTCTTTGAAAATAGAGAAGTGCAGATATAAATTACTCTGCCAAATCTTTCCTCACATTTCATGGTTACAGAGTTGTAGAATGGAAGCAAGTCACAATTTCTTTAGTGAGTATTGCTTTCTCTTTGTATGACAGTTCCATTTTGTGTGGAAGCTTAGCTACCTAGACAAGTTGGATGAGGCTTTGAGCAACCTGGTCTAGTGGAAGTTGTCCCTGCTGCTGGCAGGGGGGTTGGAACTGGATGAGCTTTAAGGTCCCTTCCAACCCAAACCCTTCTATGATTCTGTTTTGGTATTTCTAAGAGACATCCCTTGAACTCAGAGTAGAGATGGAGTCCCTGAAATGACAGAATACTTCTGGAGTCTGCTGCGAAGTGTGGGGAGATCACCAGAGACAGTTTTCTACAAACATAAGCACAGGTCAAGCAACTGCTATGTAATCCAGGCTGGATTGTGTGGCCCTAGAGGGAAGGAGTAGAACCTTTCTTGCCTGCTGAAATGACATTTATATGTTTATGTTGTTGCAAAGGAGGGAACAGCTTGCTATACTTACATTGCCTGTTTGGGCTTAAACTTCCATAGGGATGTTCTGAAGCTCCCACTCCTCAGACTTCACAGTGTTTATAGTTAGAGAAACATACTACTCAAAACTCTGTTTCAGAACAGCATCTGGAAACAAATACAACTGCCAACTTCATAAAATGCTGAATCGCCACATCTAATGGTGTGGCGGTGTCTTACTGAATTAGTAGTGTAGTGATGTTAAAAGCAAGTTTGACATTGGTTATGGTGAAGAGCCTGGAAGCTTTCTGTGACTGCTGGCAGTGGTTATGGGCTGATAAAGTGTGATGCGATACGGTATCTGGCCAAAACGAAAATGCTTCCTTATTAAAAATAAACTCTCTGGAGGCTGTGGTAGTGTGGTGGGCAACCTTAAAGTTTAGCAGACTTCTACAACAGTGGGTCTAAACGGGTTCCTGAACACTTGGCCAACAACATGGTGGTTACACATGGCCTGCAACTAGTCTGTGGACCAGCCCTAATGAAAGGAAACCACAGAATCACAGAATTGCCTCGACTGGAAAAGACCTACAAGATCATCAAGTCCAGTCATTAACCTAACACTTACAAGTACCCTAAACTGTGACTAAACCATGTCCCTAAGCACTGTGTACAGATGACTTTTCAATACCTCCAGGGATGGAGACTCCATCACTGCCCTGGGCAACCCCTTCCCATGCCTGAGAACCCTTTCAGCAAAGAAATTCTTCCTCACATCCAATCTCAACTGCCCTTGGTGCAACTTGAGGCCATTTCCTCTTGTCCTGTCACTTGTTCCTTGGGAGGAGAGACCGACCCCATGTCTCTCCACCCTCCTTTCAGGGAGTTGGAGAGAGCAACAAGGTCTCCCCTCAGCCTCCTTTTCTCCAGGCTCAACAACCCCAGTTCCCTCAGCTGCTCCTCGTAAGACATGTGCTCCAGACCCTTCACCAGCTTCAGAACTGGTGAATTATCAACTTTACGCATTTGTATTGATAATTTTAAGAGTGTTTGAGGATTGGCAGCAATCTCTTGACCTAGAAGCTGGAGAAGAGTGTTAGTGTAGGATTCCTGTAATAACCTGAATATTAGTCCTAGAAGTTCATAACTATAAAGCATGGACAATTGTGGACAATCCCATTGGCAAAGAGGTGTGGTCACTCTGTAGTGTGTTTTCAGGCTGGCTACTTTGGTTGAAATATCTCAGTAACTTTTAATAAGATGAAGGAATGGAAACAAGAAGACAAAAATGCAAGAGGAATTAGCTGTGATCTATGGAGGATGATGCTTCCTGGCAGGCTTCTGACCTTCTTTGAAGAGAGGGACCTGCCAATGTTGAAAAAACTATATTTTTATTTTTTTTCCCCCACTCTGTGGATAGAGTAGGGGGTCTTGCTAATGGATGCAATTGCACCAGCCAGTCTGTATGACTGCATCAGATTGATTAGCTGGGTTCTGGTTACTGCTGCGAGTGGTGATTATGCCAGTACAGCTGCTTTCTCTTTTTATGTACTAATTACCACACGCGCGGATGTCATCACCCTTAACACTGCATGGAGTTGTCCCATTAGCGTGGGAGTGGGAAGCAGCAGGGGAGGGGAGCTCTTCGGTGTGACAAGCTGTTTAGAAGTGAATGGAGTGGAGTGGAGTGATGAAGCAACTATTCTTATGGAGAATTTTTAAGCTGTCTTGTCTTTGAGATTCTGCCCTCAGCCAACATTTTTGCAGGTTGTCGGAACCAGACCCATGTCCTTGGCAGCACTTTCCATTGGGTGCTATTTACTGCAAAGCACCTGGATGCCGAGCTGTAGGTAGCAAGTCTCCCTCCTTGACGTGGCTGGTTGTGGAGCTGGTGGGACCGTGGCTGTGTGAACGGACCTGCTGGTGGAGGAGAGCTTGGGGCTAGCCCAGGAAGGCATCTTCGCTACCTGTGATACCTTACAAAGCCATTCTCAGGAGAAACTATTTGTTTCTGACTTGCCAAAGAAGGTTATGACAGAAAACCCTTGTAGTTCTTGAGAGGTTTGGAATGCTTATTTTATGAATTTATGCTCCCAGCTCTGGCAGACCCCTCCCTTTCCCCTCCTTCCTCCTCCTCCTCAAAATCCAGTCTCCCCATCTCAGAGGGATGATCTCCGTGCCATAATCTCCATGGTAACGGGTGTTACCATCGTACATCTGATTTTTATTTTTCCTCTTTTTTTCCTCTTGCCCCAGCACACAAGGCAGGGTGGGAATGGTGCAGACATGACAGAGATGGGTAAGAGCTAGATAAATCCCTAAAGGCCTGTTCTTTCCATCCAAACACCAAACTGCTCTGAATACATTAACTGCTGAGTGATGGCCAGGGTGAAGAGTGACCAGCTTCTGTCATAAAGAGAAATCCTTAAGGACATTTGCTCCTCTAATGTGGCCTCCTCAGAGGAGAGGTTAAATGTCTTACTGATGATGGGAAATAATGTAGCTATATTCACAGAATCGTGGAATAGTTTGGTTGGAAAAGACCATTACGATCATCTAGTCCAACCATAAACCCAGCATTGCCAAGTTCACCACTAAAGCATGTCCTCAAGCACCACATCTACCACATACCTCCAGGGATGGTGACTCCACCACTTCCCTGAGTAGCCTGTGACTCTACTTTGTGTTGTGATGGTGAAGATGAAGGTTCTGTGTACAAGCTATAAGAGGACATACAATTAAGTGATCTCTAACTCAGACTTCTGAAGTTAAATTGTAGACCAGACAAGATGTGGAGTGGGCAGTAGAGCTGTAGAAAAAAAAAACAGGTATGTAAGCTGTCATCCTGAGCCCCAGTTTGTTACGCTAACTGATGAGTCCCACCCTAATGAATTCTAATTACTACTTCAGGCTACCTCAGCAGTGCAGCAGTGGTTGATCTGCATTCCCATCTCCCTTCATCCTGTTGTTCCAGCACACCCTCATTCCCTTCCCTGCTTCCCCATCCATCACCATCCCCTCTTCTGAGGAGTCTGGAAGAAAGTTTTTGTGATGTATGAATGGTTGCCAAGCAGAAAATTTAATGAAAACACAACTTTCACCTGGGACTTATCCCATTGAAAATTAGATTTGAAGTCTGTGTTACCTGCAGTGATTACAGGTTTAAATCCTAGGTAAATTTCTGCAGAAATTCTGTTAATGATTTACACTTGGAAATGCAGTCTTCAGTCCTGCCCTTCCAAAGCCATGATGGAACATGCTCTGATGGCCCAATTCACTGAAGCAGCTTGTCTCTGTCTATTCCTGGTAGCCAAAACAGATCATTACTTCTCTTTCTACTTCCCGTGCCTTTGTTTTTATGACCTGTGTCATTTTTTCTGGCTATATGGAGTGTTGTCAGTGTACCCAGTTCTGGTTGCTGGATGGCAGGGTGCCTTGTGCTGTATGGAAGTACAGTAGGACGCTCTCCTCTTGGAGTAGGAGGAGAGTGTCTGCATAGGTCTAATCTGTTCCACTTCATAGTTCTTGCTTTTCAAGCTCATAATGCTTCAGAAACCAAGCTAGTGCATACCAGAAAGCAGAACTTGCCTTCATGTGCACAGGGTTTTCCTTCACATACATGAGTAGAACCCTTGGGAAGCACTGGCTTGCAGCCGTGCTGACTACCTACAGCCTTAGCAGCTCTTCAGCTTCTTACCTTACTACAGGTGAACTGGATGATGTTGGAAGGGGACCTGAACTGAGGGATTTGTTACTTACATGCTTGTGTTATTCTCATAATCTCTGGATTTTCATTTTCCTTTGTGCACTGTTGGTGTGGGAGTTGGTCAAACTCTGAAGCATTTTCAGGAGGCTGTTTAAATGTTTGAAAAAGGGAAGGATTGTGGATTATTTTTGCATAGTTTGGTTTGCTTAACAGAAACAAGAAACTTTTGATGCTGAAAGCCCATGTACTTGGCAGTTTTCTACCCTAGTGAGTTAAGATGAGAGGTGAAGGCCAGAAGAGTCCCAGTTGTCCTGCTTTCTAATGACTGTACCACTTCTCCCCATCACTTTGTTCAATCAGTTTGAATAGAGGGGCTCTGCAGCCCACGGGGTGACATGCAGATTTTCCTGGGGTCAGGTTTTCTGCTCCACAGCTGCGTGCCAGTCACTATTAAACACTTAGGGATACATGTATGTGTGTTTCTAGCAACTGCCTTCTCTCCCTGCTGGATTAGTGGTTTCTTGCAACATCCTGTGAAGTGACACGTCTCCTTGGCCACTTGCAGTGCTGCAGGGAGACTGAGTATTTGTCTGGGCCTCCTTGGCTCTCCTGCCTTGTATTGTCCTGTTAAGTAACCTCCTGTTATTGTTTCAGAGAGTTTTCAACGTTCTGTACCCGATGCCTGCTGACCAGAGACGACACGTCAGCATAAACTCTGCTCGCTGGCTGCCTGAGCCAGGCCTGGGATTGGCATATGGCACCAACAAAGGGGACCTGGTGATTTGCCGACCAGAGTAAGTGATTGCTTCCCATGGATTTGTAACTGCTTTGGCCATTCTGTTCTTAGGGCAGTGGGTATAAGATGGGCTTTTCACTGCTTGAGGGACCCAAAAAACCCAACTCCTAATAATCTTTTTGGACTGCCACAGTGTTTACCTGCATATCTTATAATCAGTATTTGTTTTGATGATTATAAACTTCTGAGACAGTTTGAAGTGCACCTCATTAGCTCATTTTATTTCCCATGTCTTTCTAGCCTTTCTGGATCCTTTGTTTCACCTAAGTCTAGCGTGATGTCTTTCAGTCTCTCTGGATTTATGGATTTCTAGAACTTTCCAATGAGAACAGCAAATTTGAGCTGTTAGTGATATGCTTGCTTTCCTCAGCTTCTGAGGACCCCTTGGAGTCCACCAACTAGACTGAAAGCTGCTGACCTAGACTTACCAAATACGTGTTAGAGTATTCAAGTGTGAGATTCTATGAACTGCCAAGACTTTTATCATGATTATGAGCAAGCCAGTGAATCGTTTTGGTCCTCACTTGAAAGCCCAATGTTGTGAGGTGTACAAAGTGCTTCTTTTGGAGCAATGTTTTTTTTTATGCTGCAGGAACACTTCAGGGTTTTCTCTGTTTCACTTATTTCCTGGTGCTAGACTACCTTGGTATTCTTTTGAGCTGTGCTTTACGTGCTGAAGTTCTTTGTAACTTCAAAGCTGGCAGCTAGAAACTTGCAGCACTGCTGGTGATCTTACCACATACATGTGAACTCCATCTGTTGTGCATAAGATCAGGCATGTGGTGCTTGAGGAGAATCATATGGTCAGTGTAGAACCACTGTCTTAAATTAGAATAAATACATACAGTTGTAATAGTGACTAATTCAGTACAGCCTGCTGGTGAAATCTGTGGTTGGAATTCAGATTGGACCAATTTCAGTAGTACAGAATGCCAGTGCTCTTCAAACAGCCCTCTTGTTCTCTTGAACATAATCTTTCATCAAGGTCTTATTTATACATGAAGTTCTACAAGATATTATTATGGAATAAGCTATAATCACTCTCTTCCAGGATAAGTGGCTTTCTTCAAGAATAGTTGCTGTACTTTCTAAGTAGTAGAATTATTCAGGAATAATGGCTCTCCTCAAACTCTAGAGAGTTATTCCAAGTTATTTTCAGTATAAAGAGATGATAAAATCTAGTCTACTGATTATGGCTTATGATACAAACTTGGACAAGAACCTGGGGAAATGAAGTCTGCCTGAGGGTGGATGCTTTGACTGAATGCTGCCAAGTTGAGCTCAGTCTGGCTGTCCTGGCTTGCCACACCCCACATGAGTTGTCCATTCTGGTGCTTGCAGTAGGCCCAAGCTAAGTGGCATGTCTCTTCTTGGCACCTCACTAATTAAAGACACAACAGCAATACTTTCATGGTATAAAGGTACTGTTAGTCCTTCTGCAGCATCTCTGTGAAACCTTCTTAGCTCACCATGTTGCTAGGGCACTCTTCTATCTCCTTGCTTCTATCCCAGCAACAGTCATACACAATTACAACAAAAATAAACTTTTTGTATATGAACATGAAACAGGGTGGCTGTAGAGGTGAGAGATTACTTGGTGGTTTGATAGAAATGCTTCAATAGGTTTCCTTCTGATGGCTTGGAGTGACTGATGCTTCTGGTGATTATTGCAGACCTCGCCTAGACTGTTGGGTTCTTTTTCAAGCAAGATACCTGACATGTTCTGTTCTCAACTGCACCATTTTATAGGCTAACAACAGCCAGAGTGACTTAAAAACCTCTGCATGAAGGTGTAGATATTCACCAAAATGAATAATTTGCATTGAGACTCTTAATGTCAGAACACACAAATGAATGAGGCTCTATCAGAGCAGAGGTGGCTCGTGGCTGTGGTGTTTGCCCCAGATCTACTTGGAATATCCTCAGAGAAAAGAGAAATCATGACATGTAGATGCCATCTCAGTAGTTCTTCGCTTAATAGACTTGGTTTGAGGTTGGCATATCTGTTAACTTTAACTTGAGAAGTGAGAAAGATGAAATATATTTGTGTAGTTCCCATACTCAGTAATACAGAGGAAGAGAAATATTAAAGAACAGATTCAACAGCTGATAGAGTACTATATGGGGGACAGACTAGCAAACAGCAGGGATCAAAAAAACACTGTACTGCTGAAAACACCCCCACTGTTCTAATTTGGCAAAGAAAACTGGTCAGTAGCAAACAACTGAGATGGTTATAATTCCCTGGGTCGTTATTCCCATGGAGGCATTTGAAACCAAGTACTACCAGGGTCGCATAAACAGGTTGGAATAGCAGCTGTGCCTCAAGTACAGGATTTGAAAAGCATGTTCTTAGGGAAAATGAGATGAGTAGACTGGAAGTACAAGCTGACCAAAAAAAAATAAAAAAGCATAACTTGAAGCTCCATGGGCTCATAATGAAAGGCTATGCAAGTAGTCCCTCCAGAGTTCGAAAGAAACAGTAATTAAAATCAAGCATTTTTGGCTATATTGCTAAGTGTTTGTTGGGGTAACACTGATGGCAGTTTTTCTTGCAAATGGAAATGGGGAAGGTCAGGTTATGTTGGCAATCCATCATGTGAACTCAGATTTAGGGGGTATGTTTTGAAGGAAAGGCAAATTAAAACCATGGAAAAGAGGATCAAGTGCTTTGTGATTTCACTGAGGTGGAATATAGCAGGTTGGATACCTGTCCTTGAGAATTTTATGTATTTGTTTTTAAGTAAAGGGTCAACTAAGGATTTGGTCCAGGTCTAATACCTCTGCACTTTACAAGGCAGTTCCCATGTTGGAACTACAGTAAATCTACTTAACTTTGTAAAGAAACAGGGTTAGAACAAGATCTGGTAAAGATCCAGGTGAAGGCCTGGCTAAAGTGAAGAATACAACATGACTGAGAGCTGGACTTTGTTACAAAAGAGATCATTGATGGACTTCTTTAAGAACCTGTTCTGGGGCTGCTTGTTAATACTGTTTACACTAATGCCTTGTAAGGATGCGCTGAATGAATTTGCAGAGGATGTGACATTAGCCTTGTCGTTGCAGAGAAATATCACAGTACTGCACAAGAACTGAATTGCCTTGAAAGTGACTGCAGCTATCGAAATGAGATAGAATTTAGTAGTACAAAGTGCACTTAGTGACTAATAACACCGAGCTCAGTAGTTAAAATGACAGAGGAGGAGAGAGACCCGAGGTTTGAGTTGATCGTGGGTGATTGAGCCATCAATACACGAGGCTGTAAAAACAACAAATTTAGTTCTAGGATGAGACACAAGTTGCTTAAGAGCAGATACAGCAAGATGTTATTATCCCTGTAGAAGAAACTAGATACATAAGCTGGAACAGTTTAAAATTCGCCTATCCATATTCAGAACTGCCTTTGAACTGGTGCAGTAGTTGAGAAGAGCTGCTCGTGGGGTCAGTGAAGCATTTTTATCTGAGAAAAACCGGCAGCTTGGGGTCTTTAGCTGGGCTAAAAAGGAGGGGGTTATGTAGCCTTCCATAAACCTCCAGGAAAAGAGAACTATTTAATTTTTTTTTTTTTTTTTAATTAGAGAACAAAGAGGTGTAAATTGACTATGACTGGGTTGTGGCTGCGAACTGGAGAAAGGTGGCTAACCAGCTGATTTCTGCAGTAACCTGTGCGTTGGTTGGGTGGATGCAAAAGGCTTAGCTGTTTGGAGATGCAGCTTGGCTGGCTTGTAGAGACAAATGTATGACTCGAATCCTTGTGACTGGAGTGCTGAGCTGTGAGGCACTTTTGCAGTATTTTGAACCCAAGGTCCATGTGTAAACAGGTGTTGACAAGTTGGCTCTCAGAGCTCTTGTGCTGTAGGGAGGTGAGGTGGTGACAGCAGTGTTTGTCCACACTTGGAAATACACCTAATGGGCCTGAAAGAAGCCTGTAGGAGACTGGAATTCAGGAGGCAGTACAGCAGCTACGGGGGAGAATAAATGTTTTTATTAGCCAAAGATACTTCTTAGATTTCAGGGTGACACCCAGCTCACTAAATTGTGCTACTGAAAAACATCAATTTGTTTGCTCTGCTTTTTATGTGATTAAATTGGAAGAAACTTTTCATGTCACGTCGGGAAAGTTCCTCCTTTCCCAAAGGCTCAAAGGCTGACCAACTTACATTGCTTATTAATATGTTAGTTTTAACATGCAATATTAGCTAGAGACTTGTATTGAAAACCCAGAGATCCCAATTGTCAGTGAATAAATACTATTCTGAGTAAGGATAACAAATGTCAAAGGTGGTGGAGCTGGTGTTCAGCAGTGTTTGCTTGTCCTTCATATGTTCTTTTCTTTTGCTTATTTAGCTCGTTTCACTTGCTTGCAAATAAGCTATCCATCTTAAACCAGGTCTCTATGACCTGTTTAAAATGTTGTTTACTTTTCCTGCAAAAAAAATTACTGTCCTTTTGAGGGAATGATCAGTGTGAAAGAACCCAGGGGACTGGATTCCTGTGCAATAGGAACCCAACTTTTGGAAACAGCTTCCTCTGCAAGTGACCAACAGGACAAGAAATTTACTTTTAATGAGCCTGATCTTTCATTTTTGTTTGAAAAAATAATCAGCCACTGTGTAAGAGAAGGAGTCACTGGGAGAAGGTTTATGGAAGTGATCAATGGGGACAGAGCACAAAGTGCAGAAAGCTGATGAGAAGAAAGGCATCTGCAAGTCCTGAAGATGCATAGAGCAATGAATGGAATTGTGTAGATCATAGGCAGTATAAGTGTCTTCGGGGGATGCTTCAAGCTTGTCTTGTTGCTTTTTAATCGATTGCAGCGATGATAGGCTGGAACAAGGATAATCAGGTCTGCAGTTCACAGGTGAGTCCAGCTGATATGAGAATTTTGACCCTCAGATGTGGATTTGGAAACAGGTTGCAGTCTGTATGAGGTTGTGACAGCCCGTTCCTTTGAGGGTCCTGTAGTTCACTTGTCATGGTTCAGTGTATAGATGGTTGCCATCTGATAGCTTTGCATATGTACTAGATCGTGAGTCTGCTATCTGCTTGCACGTGGCTTCACATTACCACATGGTAGTCTGTGCTTTTTGGATGTAAGATGAGTTTGGATTCAGTCTAGAATTGGGATATTGAAAAACTCTGAGGCTGCCATGGTTTAAAAAGCAGGCACCATTGAGCTAAATCAAGTCACTGAATTAATGACACTAATGTTCATTGTGAGAGCAGTGCCATGTGAGAACAGGGCTCCCTTTAGGCACACCACTCGGGGTAGTGTACTCCACCTAGCACATGAAGTGAACTACCACCTACTCCTCACTGTGGCCTGGAGGTCTGTCACAGGAGGTGGTACAGAGCAGTGGGAATTCCTCCCACCCCTCTGCTATCCTGCTGCATGCTGACTTTTCTGTCTGGCTGCTAGTGCTTTTTTAGCCTCCCCCAGGCTGCTTCTCCCCCACCACATGCTGCCTGACATCCTTTGTAACTGCAGCCAGTGCTAACACTCACTAAAGTTTTGTACATCTTTCTTGGCTCTGCGTAGTTCAAGGTTTGATTCAGTTCTTAAATCTTTGATTTTTGTAGCATGGAATGAAATCCACAGTGTCTTGTACAATGGAAACACCTCTACTGAAATAAAAAGGATTTTGTTTTTCAGTGCTCGTAACCTTTCCTAGCCTGCCACATCCTAACAAGAGCTTTCTCATGCAGAAACACCCCTGGTGGGGCTTCTCAGACTTTTAATTGTCTTGTAGAACATGAACAGGTGAGACTGAAGGTGAGGAGGAGCAGGCTGTGTGCTGCTTAATGCCCTTTGTTGGCTTCTCTTCTGGAGGACTGCCATGGGAGAGAGCCAGGGGGTCCAAATATCAGTTCTTCCTTATTTCATCTTGAGTGGCCCCCCATGCTTAGGAGCACATTCTGGAAGGGATCAGTGCTCATGTGCTTTTGAAAATACTAATCCAAACACCTCAGTGTTCTGAGAAAAGTGTTTCAAAACCAAGCACTCAAAGCACCTTGTCTAGGGCTATGTACCACAAGCATCCACAAGAGAGGAAGGATTTCTTCAGCCAACAGTCTCTGATAATGGAATTAAAATACCCCATGAAGATGTATCTGGTTCAGAGGCTGCATCCCTTGGAATTCTTTCATTGGGAAGTAGGTGTGGGGAGTCTCAAATTGATTCAGTGCTATGCAGTGTGCATATTTTAATTCTTTGTAGCGAGATCTGCCTCTAACATGAAATTATTCTGGGAAAATTCTCTTCATTATAAATTCCTATGCTTTACAGAGGATCATTGCAATTGTCCATGCCAATCTAGGTTGGGTTGGTTTTTTTTTTCTGTGAGAATTGCATATCCTCTCCTGCAGTAATGGGGACAATGTGTCTGCATTGAGTTATCAGCTCTGGTAAAGAGACAGTGATAGATCCAGCTGCCTGGTGCCTCTTGTCTCCAACTCTTCAACCCCTAGCAATGATGCCCCCCAGCAGCATGAGCCCTGGTCCATTGTTTGCCTTTTAAGAATAGCTTCTGGAGGATGGAGTAAACAAGAGACAGAAGGAGGAGCTGTCTACCTTGCTGTGTAATGGAGGGATGTTACCAACTCTGCACAGGGAGTGTTTTCACAACTGTTAACTGGGGTGAGGAGAGATACTGGTTATGTCTGAGTCCTCCCTGCAAATGACCTTTTGAAAGGCAGCATCTGCACAGTGGCCTTTGACCATGGCCAAGTAAGTGAAGGCATGTCCTGGACTTTTGCTGCCTGTTAACCACAAGATACATTGATATTTTTTTAAATTAAAGATTATTTTGATTGATAAAAGGACTGAAAAGGAAAAATTTCTTCATTGTGAGAGTGACAGGACACTGGGACAGGCTGCCCAGAGAGCTTGTGGAGTCTCCTTCTCTGGGGACATTCAAAACCCACCTGGACACGTTCCTGTGTGACTTACTGTAGGTGATCCTGCCCTGGCAATTGGGTTGGACTAGATGATCTTTCAAGGTCCCTTCCAGTCCCTTACATTCTGTGAAAAGGCATGGGGAATATGGCAAATTTTTCACTAAAGATGCATCCTGAAAGTTTATTTTTGGATTATGTTATTTGTGCACTTAAGAAAAAAACCTAAAATTAATTATCTCCAAATTATGCCGGGAAGCCTAGGTATCCTGAGGGCCAAGAGGCTCAGTCATTGCAGATGAAAGAGGAGTAGAGCGGTAATATGGAGGCTTGAAACAATATCTTCATTCTTATACTGTTTTTTATTCCATTTCTATTTCTGTTTCTGTATGTGAATTTGATATCCAGGATGAATGATGGCGTTAGGTGGAAGATGCCCTCATAAAATTCCACTTAATATGTCTATGAATCCTAAAGATAAATTTTGAGAGCTGCTTTAAGTCTTCAGTTATTAGCAAGTTCATTTCCCTCACCCAATTCTTCAAGATATGCTGAAGCACTGTCTAGTTAGTAACATTTATTTTCCACCATGAGGAAAGGGAACTTGGTACAGAGCTCAGTGTCAAACTTCACCTGCTACTTACCAGTTTGTGTACCGTGTCACTGGGCAGGTCCCTACTGGTTTTCAGACTGAGTAGGAAACTTTTGAAGAGCACAACCATGTACCCTAAGAAAAGTTACCAAATGCTTCACTTTATCTATTCAGATCACACCTGCCACCTTTTCTTCCTTTACTTTTGTCTAATTCTGTCTACAAAAGCAATTAGATTTCATGCAAGCAATTATTTGACTTGCTGCCTACTGCATGTGGCTCACTCTTTCATTGTTTTCATATATGTTCTTTTTCTCTTTGTTGTATTACTGTCTTTAAGGATAAAAGCTACACTTAGGAGAGAGTAATTGCCAATTTAAGTATGGCTTTCTTTTTGAAGAGTGTTGCTTAGTTGGCTTTTTTGACCTTTTGACACTTCCTCGGGTTTGGTTTTTTTTTAATGTATTAAAAATCAGGTGTGATTGGCTCAAAAAAGTTAACTCCCCCCTTCCTTAATGAGTACAACTAGCTGCTGTGTCTGGCTCTTCTTACTGCCTAATTGTATAAGTACCTTTGGATATTTTTTAAGTGGAGACTTCAGAGAGAAAATTCAGTATCTTGTCCGCTTTGAGTCATCATTGATTTTTGTCCTTAGCCTCACTGATGAATAGAGCTTTTTTCATTCTAGCACCATTTTCCCCATGTTTATTTTTAGAATGTCTTTTCCCTCTTTGGCAGTGCCAGTCCATCCTGCTTTCTTACAGCCTTTCTTTTCTCCACAGGTCTATACTAGACCTTCCGTGTTCGGTTGTTTACACCCTTGGCTTTCCAATAAGATAATCTTTTAATTTTCCAGTTTTTTATCCAGTTTCTTTGTGGAGCTTTATTCATTGTACCTTATGCCTGTGTGTTCGAGCAGGACTGTAGTGAATCCAGCTAGCAAATAAAATAGACAACTTTTTCTTCATTTTCTTTCCTTTTTTTAAATCCTAAAGCTTTCTGGTTCTGTAAATGGTCTCAACTCAATGTCTACAAACTGTAAGTAATTGGAGTAATAATTATGGATTTGGGTTTTGCTTTTTGTATTTTTAGTTTGTTTTTGGAGCCGATTTCCCCTGTGTACTAAACAGAACACTTTTTAGTTGGCTAATTTCTAAACTACTGAAGATTAAAAATATAAAACTTGGCTTGCCCTGTGGATCTCATTGAGATTAGACCAAGCCAAGATCTTGCTTCTGGAGCTTGACAGATTTGTTTGTGCACATTGTGATATTCTATTAAAAAAAAAAAAAAAGGATTTGCTCTGCTTCCTAATTTTAAACGTTTATTTTGAAGTCGATTTCTCCCATTCTAAATGCCTTTTCCTGCTTTAGTTTGTTGGCATAAGATCTACAAAACAAGCCTATTTTGAAGTCGCCTTTGGATCAACATAAATGTTCATTCCTGCTAAAACACTAGTGAAAGTTCAAAGACCACTAAAGAGTGACTTTGGCGCTCGAGATTTGTAGCAGTTTAAGATGTTTAAGGCCTTAGAAGGCTTAAGCAATTTGCACTTCTCCAAAGACTCCTAACATCCTAAATTGTCTCAGCCACTGGAAGAGCTGATAGATCATAAACAGCTTAAGATATTCTGAGGGTTCAAAGCTTATTTGGAGTCTAGTCTCTCTGTAATCACTTTAAGCAATTAACAAGCCTTTAGCTTTTTAGAGGGCTTTAAGCAAGTTATCCATCTTTAGAGCTTGGTTTAAGGTGATACCATGCTGAATTTTTCTTACTTAAGGAACTTAAAGCTCTAAGTTCTGGAATCTTATTTACCTTCCAGAGGATCCCTATGTGCTACTTGGTGTGGTTGGAGCCAGATAAATGAAGGATACCCTGGAATACTGGCAAGATTTTGAGTGAGAAGAAAATCAGTGAAAATTCAGGAAATTCTTATTTGGTCTATTTCTGCCTTGTTTATTCCAGGCTGTGTGGCCTGAGTGGTATGTTCTTGTTCACGTAAACATGCCTTTCTTTTTCTTTTTTTTTTTAAATAGTGTTGAAACTGTTGTGTAGTGCACTGTGTAATACACAAAAATCTTACTAGTGTTGTGGAAACAAATAGTAACTCTAGGTCTTCCTTGCACAAGTGTTTTGTCCATCTGCTTGCAATAGTACATTTAAATATTTTGCATTTAATGACGGCCTCAGTATGCCCCCTCCAAATTGGGATATATCTCTCCTAAATGTCAAAGCATCTGATGTCCAGTTGCAACATCAGTAGTGCAGGGGTCACATTCAGGATTAAGAAGATTCCCAGTGTTGTCTTAGGCACAGGTTACAGCTTCTTATGTCACACCGAGAGTGGTGTAAAAAAGCTCTGGGAAAAGCTGCTTTAAAAAACTGTTATGGCATTTTGGTAGGAGAATTGATATTGGCATGAAGGCTGCCTGTGGGACTTTTCTTGCCCTTCTTCTCAACACAGGTTTTCCTGTGTAGCTTTGCATCCCTTAAGGGCAGCACTCTCAACTTCAATATTTGTACTTGGGTCCCAAGATAATTGAACATCCAGACTTTCATACAAAACTCTCTCTTTCTGCTCTGTCATTGTCTTTGCTTAACGTCCATTTATCATTCCTGTTGAATGTGTTGGAAGACTGATTCTTAATTTTCTTGATTTAAGACGTCTCCCTTGGAACACAAGACAAATTCCTCTTATACTTTCTGTTGGTGTGTCCTCCATTTCAACTCATTTTATGAGTCTGTTCATCTGCTACATGCAAACTGTAGGAAGATTACAAATGCTGACTCTTGGAAGTCACTTGGGTTTTATCTGTAGTGACCCTGTGGATCAGAAGAAACTATTCTGTTTGGGTTCTTCCTACAGTAGTAATCCCTCTTCTCTCTCTTTCTTTGAGGTATCTAGACAGGATGAAAGAGTTGGGGCTGTTCAGCCTGGAGAAGAGAAGGCGCCGGGGAGATCTTATAGCGGCCTCCCCGTACCTGAAGGGGCTACAAGAAAGCTGGGGAGGGACTTTTCATAAGGGCAGTTAATGACAAAACAAGGGGAAATGGCTTGAAGCTGAAAGAGGGGAGGTTTAGATGAGATATTAGGAAGAAGTTCTTCACTGTGAGGGGGGTCAGACATGGAACAGGTTGCCCCGAGAAGCTGTGGCTGCTCCTCCCTGGAAGTGTTGAAGGCCAGGTTGGATGAGGCTTTGAGCAACCTGGTCTAGTGGAAGGTGTCCCTGCTGATGGCAGGGGGGGGTGGAACTGGATGATCTTTAAGGTCCCTTCCAACCCAAACCATTCTATGATTCTATGAACAGCTTAGTTGACTGATGACTCTCTTCCTTAGCTGAGATGTCACATTTTTGCCCAAGGAAGATGACTCTTGCCTTCTATCTAAATCTTATCCACTGGCTGCAGGAGCATGGATTGTATCCAGCTTTAGTTGCTCAGTGGTGGGCAGAAGCAGCTCGTGCATATTCACACTGTTGAGACAGAAAAGTGTTATTAGCTACTGCTGCCTCCAAATTTATTAGGCTGACCTCATTTAAATGGTGTGAGTTTGAATAGAGCCTCTGCAAAATTCCCAGTATTTAACCTAGCTGGCAGAACCGCACGATCAAATAAACGGGGCCAGTCATCTTGCATCGTGTTCTGAGTTGAGTTGGCATCCTCCCTGAAGCAGGCACATGGCTACCAGCTGCACCAAGCTGCTTGCTGTCCTGCTTCTGCAGCACCTTTGGCAATTCAAGTAGGTGTCAGGATGTGTTTCTGCATGGTTGCTGGTTTCCAGGCGGGCAAAGCTTGCAGGATTCTGGAAGATTAGCAGGCTCTATCAGTGCAGGGAGTAATAATGCACCTGCTGCTAGTTGGAGAGAAGGTGTGATCTTTCCATCGTTCCTCTGAACATGAAGAATAGGATAATTTCATACGTCACTTAAATGTCTGTGTGGTTGTTAGTTGTAAACTGCAGATCTTGTCTTCTGGATGACTTATCTTGTTAGGAACTCCTGTACTCGGTCTCATAACTCTTCCCCTGGCTGGTCATACATGGGCTGTACTCCAAGGGTGTGCTCGGAAATAGGCCGGTGCTGGTGGACCTACCACCTCTTCCTTGGTCAAAGGGAATCACTGCCCAGCAGAGCGACTCCAGGAATCCTGTTTGCTGGTTCCATACAGTTCACACTGCAGCTAATTTTCCCTTGGATTTGTCTCTGCACGTGGTTCATCGCCTGCACAGAAAGCTAAATATTTATGAAGTAGGGTGTTAGAAATGATTGTTTTCCTACCCAGGCAGCTGCTGGGAGTGCCAAACTTTGCCTTGTACTGACAATACCGTTGCCTAGTTAATCATGGGAGCCAGGGATGGGCTTGCTGTGCTGATCATCACACGCTGGCAGAAGAGATAATGAGCTGCTGACAAGGTTGCATCTGGAATCTGGCCAAGCATTGCATCGCATGAGATACCGCGTGCTGCTGCTTCCTTCCCAAACCAGGACAATGGATTCTTGTTCCTTAGCATAGTGTCACCTTGCTCTCTGTAGCTCTCTCTGTGTTTCCTTGATACGGTTTGAATGGTTTAAGAATGACAAGTTTACACAGAGGGAAGAAAGCACATATTGGGGAAATCAAATCCTTTGTAAACGAGCCTGGTTTTGTACGCGTGCTCTTAGTGATCCTGAATGCACAGTATGTTTGAGAAATCAACTTTAAAGAGTAATTCATTTTGTGGAGAAAGTGAACCTTCTTGGCAGCATGAAAATCAGATATTCACCTAACTGCGTGCCACATGGCACCACTTTACAGCTAACCTTCTCCATGTTGGACTTGCCACAATCTTCATTCTAGTAGTGGAGTTGTGCTGGTATTTTTAGATGGGATTGCAGGCAGCAATGTCTTAATCAAAATTGAATTCAGTGCTGTAGCAGACGAGTGTGGTCCTGTTGTGCCTTTCCCTGTGGCAGGATTTGAAGAAGGAGAGCAGTACATTTGCCCATTGCTGCTACCTTCTTCAGTATTGGGGATGGTTTAAGTGAAAAGACAGTAAGTGATTTCCTGGACATGCATACCCTACTTGCAAATTATGGTTTTTTGTCTTTCCATCTTGCTCCTGAGCTGTATGGTCACAGTAGAGTTGGGGAACTTGTGTCCTAATCCCTCCTCCTCTTCAACTCTAAATTTTGAATATGCCAGCTGAGGGCTTACCCAGATGTCTAAGTCAGTGTGTGATCACCAACTTTGCTTTGTCAATGTACTTTTCAAATACTGGTTAAGCGAATGCAGTAAATCATATTTCAGCTTTCTTGTCATGTATGAATAATTTTGTCATTAATTCCTAGAGCTTGGCCCTAGTTTCTTCAGGGAGCTGTGTAGGTAATACCTCCGTGCAGAGGGAGAGGCTGTGCTACCTACATTGTTGGCTCTTGGTACTTAACAGACTCCACTCTGAATCCTTATTCAACTTTCAGCAATGCATGCAAGTCTGTGCCCTTCAGCCTCTCCAAGCTTGTTAATAATGTGAGCTGGACACAGGCGTGAAGGAAAAGTCCATCTCGAAACAGATCCCTGCTGGGAAAGCCAGGCTGTGAGCAGCTCTGCATTTAACAAGGCTAACGGAAATTTCCAGGGAGGGCTTAGAGAGCTTAGTGACAGCCATAAAAAGGAAGAAAATAAGAACTTGACTAAGTGGACTTCACTGTCCATGACTGACACAGTGTGGAGAATTGCAATTTTTCACCCTGAAGCCCTGGGCGACAAACGTCCTCCTTACTGTATCCACATCCAAGTGGCTACATGCTCCATGCTGCACAGAGCTTCTACCTTATGCCTTGGAAAATGTAAAGTGCTTCCAGCATTTCCATGTCTAGAGTTTGATGGAGCAAAAGTTAAATGCTTACATTACCTGAAAAATATTCATTTCTCCAGTGTAAGCTCTGCTTCTGTGAAATGAGTAGTCAGGCCTTGATTTGCAAATCTCCTGGGAAACATACTGTGAAAGGCTTGCTAATTTACAAAATTTAAGCAATATTTTGCAATGGGAGTTAAAAAAACCTTTAGGCTTTCTGAAAAGGGAGATTGCACTGGTTTAAAGAGGTGTGGTTAAACCAGCGCAAATCTTTAACCTCATTGAAAATCTGATTTAAACCAAGGTAAGTGCGGTTGTCACACACATCTCATTGTACTTCAGTTGGTTTAAGGTGGGATTATGTAATCAAGTTTCTAACGCAGGCGTGGTCTTGAAACTGGCACTTAACCCGTACAACAGCAGCATTCCTTTGAATCACAGAATCACACAGAATGGTTTGGGTTGGAAGGGACCTTAAAGCTCATCCAGTTCCAACCCCCCTGCCATCAGCAGGGACACCTTCCACTAGACCAGGTTGCTCAAAGCCTCATCCAGCCTGGCCTTCAACACTTCCAGGGAGGAGCAGCCACAGCTTCTCTGGGCAACCTGTTCCAGTGTCTCACCACCCTCACAGTGAAGAACTTCTTCCTAATATCTCATCTAAACCTCCCCTCTTCCAGTTTAAAGCCATTTCCCTTTGTTCTGTCACTACCTGCCTGTATAAAAAGTCCTTCCCCAGCTTTCTCGTAGTCCCCTTCAGGTA
>NW_010313562.1:0-294 GCF_000700745.2 Antrostomus carolinensis
CCCTGAGGCTCGTCAGTAATTTTGTGACCGCGGGAGCGGGACGTGGCGAAGCGAAGTGCGAAGGCTCCGGGGAGCCCTGACTGCGGCCTCCCAGTGCCTGAGGGGAACTTAGAAACCGGAGAAACTCTGTCCATGGGCAGAGAGTGACAGGACAAGGGAAATGGTTTGAAACTGAGAGAGCGGAGATTTAGGTTGGATATTTTTCACCCTGAGGGTGGTGAGACAGTGTCCCAGGTTGCCCAGAGAAGCTGTGGCTGCTCCTCCCTGGGAGGGTTGAAGGGCCGGCTGGATGAG
>NW_010313562.1:318-2288 GCF_000700745.2 Antrostomus carolinensis
GCAACCTGGTCTAGTGGAAGGTGTCCCTGCTGCTGGCAGGGGGGTTGGGACTGGATGAGCTTTCAGGTCCCTTCCCACCCAGACCAGTGTGTGATTCTATGATCGAGTCCTGGCCTGGGTGCTGACCCACAGTGTGGTGTGGAAGGGCCAGACACTGAGCTCCACTCCGCCTGGGTCTCTTGGCCTTACAGGTGACAGGTAGCTGTGACTCTCAGGGATTCATTCTGTCCCGTTCAGCAGCAAACCAAATAAAACTGAGAAAGGCACGTGAGATTTTGATAGGTAGTGTTTATCACAGTGTCCCTCAGTTAACGTCACAGCAGGATGCACTGAATCAAAATTTTGAGCACAGTCTCAATTTGGACATTTGAAAAAAGAGAAGGTTCCTGTGCACAACATAAATAAAGCTTTAACCTCTATACTTCCATGGAATATTTGATCAATTCTGTCAGAGGATGTGGATTTTCTGGTAATTTTCCAATTTTCTCTGTGTTAAGAATAACGGTCGATGAGAATTGATTGTCAGGAATTACTGCTACTCCAGGATTGCTCCTCTGGCTTAATTTTCTATTTAGGCAACTTAAAGCTCCTTCTGAATTAGACAGAGCTAATCCTGCCTTAGCAGTTGGCAAGTTCCTTTAGTAAATCAGTGGATTAAGTGCTGGACATTGAGAATGCTCTTGAGGATTGTTAGCTAAAAGCGCAAAACTTTGTATTTTTTTCCTTTACTTGGCATAGTTACTTTAAAAATTCATCAGTACCTATTTTTATCCCTGCTATTAAGGACGGAGAGGGAAATGATAAATATTTGTCAGCAGCCTGTTGCACAGGAGTCAAAACTATAACAATAAACTGCTGCATGTTTGGCAGGCAGCTCTCTGGATTCCTGGGTCCTGCTCCTGATGTCATTTTAACATCACCAATGAGTACTGTGAAGCTCAGGAAAAGTTTTGGAAGTGTTTTAAGATACTGAGATCTGTAAAATATTTTCAGTTCAAGCGATGGATAATGCAGTTCTCGTGAAAGACGTAGGTTTTAGATTCAAGAGTGCAAGTATATTTATTAAGAACAGGTTGAGAATACAGATTTTTATTTAAAATAGTTGACACATTTTCTCTTTTCTAACTGTTACAAAGAATGAATCTTGAAATTAAGACATAACTGTTATTGTGTGGGCTTCCCGTTACTAAATGGAGCAGGATGTATCTGACTGACACGATGTCCTAAAGCAGTGCTGCGTTTGGCAGGACTCTTTGGATGAGTGGAACCAAAGTGCTCCTGAGGAATGTCACTTCTTGTGGACCTTTGACATCTTGAAGCCCTTCAAGTGCTTTTGAAGCCAGACTTCAAAGCGACGTGTCCAACTCCCACGTTATCTAATGATAGCATTGACATGTCACTGTGTTCCCCCAACTACTGGAATCCAGATGCTGTTTTAGCATTTTTCTTGTTCTAGGGAAGGAACCGACCCACCAACCAAACAGAAAACTCTCCAACAATAAGTACTTCAGGTGGTAAAATAACACTTGGCTGAACAGAGCAGGGGTCACCTCGATTTTGGGGAATAATTAAAGTGATGCTGCTCCTGATAACACGCTGATGGGTAGTGAGGTAAAATTGAGTTTGTGTTAGCCTGTCTGCAGGGTACATTTGCTTTCAGGTTTGAATCCAGGCAGTGACAGGAGCTTCCCAGAGAGTATAAATCCTACTAGTCCAGCAATATAGCACCTCTCTGTGGGCACCTCAGTGCTTGTCCCAGTACAGACAGTCCTCTCTCTACAAAAATATCCCGATAGTCCCAACTCCGTAACTTGCTTACAGTGTCGAGCGTGGGGAATGGAGTTACGGTGAATAAAAGCCTGTCTGCGTGTGAGGAGTCCCAGCATGTTTGAAAATGCCTCTTTCTCTTCTATATGTTTCTGCACCTGGGTAGAGATAGAGCAGAGGGCTGGAGCAGCTCTGCTGTGAGG
>NW_010313563.1:0-512 GCF_000700745.2 Antrostomus carolinensis
ACACCATGGGGACATCCATTGGCACACCATGTCCCTGGGGACATCTATGGGGACACCATGTCCCTGGGGACATCCCTGGGGACACCATGGAGACACCATAGGGACACTGGGGACACCATCATCTTGAGGCCATCCATGGGGACACCATCTCCCTGGGGACACCATGAGGACACCATGGTCTTGGGGACACCATGGTCTTGGGGCATCCATGGGGACACCATCATCTTGGTGACACTGTGGTGATACCACAGTCTTGGGGACATTCATGGAGACACCATGTCTCTGGGGACACCATGGGGACATCCATTGGCACACCATGGTCCTGGGGACATCTATGGGGACACCATGGTCTTGGGGACACCGTGGGGACATCTATAGAGACACCATGGCCGTAGGGACACCATCATCTTGGGTACATCCATGGTCCTGGGGACATCCATGGGGACACCATCATCTTGGGGACACCATGGTGACACCACGATCTTGGGGACATTCATGGAGACACCATGTCT
>NW_010313564.1:0-18743 GCF_000700745.2 Antrostomus carolinensis
ACCTGCATATTTCCCATCCAAACTTCCATTTCCCAGAGGAATTTAAGCTCTTTGAATGATGCCACCTTCTCCTGGAAAACAGCCCCTTCTGAAGGGCAAAGCTCAAGACACTGCAGGGATGCAGATTTTAAAACCATTCATTATGCAAATGGCTCATTTATTGCTGCTGAGCTGAAAGCAAGAATCCCAGGCACGCAAATAAAAATAAGTGGGGAGCAACAGCGAGCAAGTGTGTGATGGCAGCTGCTGACTTGGGGAATACACAGCACAGACCCCACGGGCAGCAGCTTCCAGTGGAATTACAGACTTGAGGTTGAAACTGGTCTCCAGCCAACATCAGTGACCGCCTGGGCTCTGCAGGACCACGCAACTGGAACATCTCCAGCAAGGTGGAAGTCACACCAGTGCAGCAGATCCTGCTGTAACCTTATTTAATCCTCAAACTTTACTCATCACAATATGCCCAAGCTGAGCACAGATGAAGTTTAATAATTGGGGGTAACCGGGTGCTTGCACACTGGAAAGCTGAGGTGTGAAGGGGTTACAGGAGATTTCACTGGCGGGGTTGCAACAGCCCCAGAACTGCAAAGCTTTCTCAAAAACCTTAATAAATATCCTGGTGCTGGGTGGGAACAAACGCTAATTAGCATCTGATAAAGATTCAGAGAGAAAATCTTGGCTGGGAAAGGAGACAAAAGTCAAAATTAGCCATGCAGGCGGGAAATTTTAAGCAAGACTATCCTGGGAACAGCCTGCCTCCACATTTCTCTTCTGACAGTGCCTGGAAGCACAAGGAGAGTCGCGTGTACGATGCTCCGCAGCCAAGGATGAGCCTTTGTCCTCCAGGAACTGAATCATGTACAAACATTTCTAAGGCTCGACGCCTTCCAGCTACCGAATCCAATTCAGGTCCAAGTTCTGGAAATGACCTGGCACGGGGTATCGCTGTGTGTTACAGCCATGGGAAATAATAAGGAATTGAAAAAGCAAAACAGAAACATTGAGCTGAGTATTAAAGAACCTTTCAAGTTCAAACATGGGGGGAAAAAATGCGATACCGTGCCAGGCCAACCTCAGAGCTCAAGGTCAGCTGGAAAAAGAAACCTCTGGAGATTTGCCTTTAACAAGTTATTGTTTGTACCATTATGTTAATATCATTAACACAGAATCATTATGTAAATTCAGGTTCTGAAGCTCAGTTGTAGCTATCACAAGGTAGTTTTAATATAGAAGCAAAGTAAAAGCAGATCGTGCACAGAGCCAGGCTCAGTGCCCGGGAGGACCCGGGGATGCTCAATGCACAGAGCCCACCTGACAGCACCCTTAGCACGTGGATTCTCCCCTGCGTACAGGATTTGCTTATATCATGTATTCCTATATCCTGTATCATGTACTCCTGTGTCCTTAAACAGTCTCAGTAAAGTCCTAGTTCAAAACATAATAAAAGTCTCATTCCAATTTTTGCTGCCGAATGACCAAAATGATGAGAGAGATCATGGCAGGGCTGCAGGATCTGGTCAAGCATTCACCAACAAGCAGATTAATTGCTAAGACAGAAAGGTCCTGATACACAACACCCGACAACAATCGGGTAATCAGTCATTATGTGTCTATTACTCCAAGTCCCGGAGCTGGCACGACACCCACCTCTGGAGTCACATCAACCCATGTGATGACAAACACTGCTAAACATTTCCTGCCCTAAAACAGTCGAGCTCAGCGATTTCAGACCTGGAATTGAAAAGTATTAATTTACCTGGGCCTGTAACTTCAGAGCAATAGCTGTATTACATTATTAAAAGCAACAACAACAAAAAATATAATGGAGAGACTGTTCCTCGCTTCAAATAAGAACATGAGGAATAACGTCTGTGCAACAATATGCGATTGACTTTGCTTTCAATGAGCATTCACACGCACGGTCCTGCACAGATGAAGGACAAGTGCTACGGTCTGAATGGGCTCCATTGAGTAAAGCTAATTAGCTGGATAAGCATATGCAAGAGCAGGACCTAAATTTGTTCTCTGTCTCCTGGAACACCGATAACTCCTTTTCCTTGTTGTTGTGCAACGTGGATAGATAGGGCGAGTCTAAGGCGATGCTCTAACCCCTGCCTGTCATACAGCATTTCTCCTGCAAAGATGTTAAGGTTGGAAAACAGCAGCTCAGGTGAAAGAAGAGCCTTGTCTGGGATTTTATCACAGGTTATTGTCAGATCTGGAAGCCAGGCTCATCCCTCCCGAGCTGCCATTAAACAATAAAATACCCAGCCGTGCGTCACATCACCAAAATATTTGCTGTCAAAAACCAGCGCGACACTCGGATAATGGATCTGATTATCAGAAGCTGAACCCAGCGAGACAAGGCTCTAATTTCGCTCATCTCAAGCACATATTGCCACAGCAGAAGATTAAGGCTGTTATTATGGGCTTGAGCCCGTGACTTGTATTTGCACTGCGGAGCTTTGGCACAACTTGTTCTCATCTGCCTGGTCCCTTCGTGGTGGCAATGAAGAATCAGAGAGTCATAAAGTGGTACAGGTTGGAAGGGAACTTCAAGCTCATCCAGGTCCAACCCCCCCAACCCTCCCATCAGCAGGGACACCTTCCACTAGACCAGGTTGCTCAAAGCCTCATCCAACCTGGCCGAGTACACTTCCAGGGAGGGGGCATCCACAACTTCCTTGGGCAACCTGGGACACTGTCTCACCACCCTCAACACAGTGAAGAATTTCTTCCTCACATCTCATCTCCATCTCCCCTCTGCCAGTTTCAAGCCATCACTCCCTGCCCTTGGCCAAAAGTCCTTCCCCAGCCTTCCTGGAGCCCCTTCAGGTACTGGGAGGCCACTAGAAGGTCTCCCTGGATGGAGCCTTCTCTTCTCCAGGCTGAACAGCTCCAACTCTCTCAGCCTGTCCTCACAGCAGAGCTGCTCCAGCCCTCGCATCATCCTCGTGGCCTCCTCTGGACTGGCTCCAGTAGGTCCATGTCCTTCTGCTGTTGGTGGCCCCAGAAGAAGGGGAACAGCAGCTTAGGCTACATGGGCTGCAGTGTTAGAGGAAATTAAACATGCATCAAACTACAGGGTGAGCTCCACCAGGTGCCCCTGAAATGTGGCTTTTGCAGAAGACAGAGGTGGACACGGAGGTATTCCAAACAAGTTGCCCATCTCTTTCCAAGAAACCAGCCCCAGCTGTGGCTGCTGGCTTCTCATCCCCAACCAGAGCGTAAAGCAAATACCCCAAGGGGATAAATAACCTGGAGACTGAGTAACACCTCTCACCAGCCTAATGACAGTGCCTGAGATTAAATGGTGCTTGCAAAGAGCTTTGGAGATCCTTGCGTGCGTAAGGAAAGGAAACCACCGTCAAGGTCTTGATCCCATCCTGACTGGAATTACTGGCAAAGTTCCCACTGGCTGCAGGAGCCAGGGAAAACAGAGGCTAAAAGGGCTTAGCAGGCATGGAAATGAGGTGGATTCTCCATCATCTCACAGAGAATCAAGTGAAATAACCCGGCCCAGACACATTAGTGCCACAGCCCTGGGTGCTGGCAGCCCTGCTCCTCCCACAGGACCATGCACGGCTCAGATCCCACCTCCTGCACTAACCCCAGCAGCTCCCCTTTCCACACCAACAGCCTAAAACCCCAAATTTGAGATGTTTAAGAAACAGAAACTGATGTCCCATTCAGACCCTTCCTACAGGGTTTGTCCCATTCCTATCTACTTATGCTATTATTAATTAAAGGAAAAAGAAATGACTGAAACACGCAGTAAACGAACTAATTTCTTGCTACGTTTTATTCCTTCCTTAATCTAAACATACAGTCATGAGAGTAAGATATTTGCTATAAGGAAATGAGCTGTCAAGTGATTTACGGTCTTGCTCTGTCTCCGTCTCAACAGCTCCAAGTCTTCTCCAAGACCTATTTTTAGCAAGCTGTAAATTAGAGGCAATAAAGGACAGGGTGGGGAGCCAGGGGCTGAGAAATGTATAGAGCAAACTTCTCTATTTCTCCATTCTCCTATGGCACCATATGGACAGTCGTGGCCAGCGTTACATCACTTCTCCTCCTTAAAGCTGCATGAGATCAGCCTGTGCAGCCCCAGCCCAAGAAGGAGCAGCAACAGGGAAAACATCACTGGGTTTGGGTTTGTTTGGTGAAGTTTGAGGGTTGTTTCTTGTTTATTTTGTAGTTTGGTTGGTTGGTTTTTTAAATAATGGCCAAAACAGCTCATTGCCTATATGTACGAGGAACCAACATGATGTGTAGATGCTAGACAAGCCCTAAATCACCTGGAGTAAGCAGAAGCTTGTTTTTTTTTTCCCCTAGGACAGTTCAAATGCACAATTCCACCTCCCACTCATCTCTCCTATCTTTCAATCACCTAACTCTCCATCGACTATAAATTCAATAGAAGTGGTCGCCTTATTCACATTTTATTGGTCTTTCCAGCTAAAATTATTCTAATAATTCCCTTCAATGAGAACCAAGATCTTCTATTGCAGAAACTTTTCTTTCCAGCGCCCTTGCTTGCAAATGATTACAATAATTATTCAAGCTCCCATACAGCACTTCCTATACAAGAGCTTTAAGAGCTTTAACAATGGAAAGTTATTACCAGAGCTTTAACAATAGAAAGTTATTACCGGCATCCTTATTTGTGAGAACGAGGCACAGAAAGATCAAATGAATTGCTGCAGATCATTCAGCAACTCGCTGGCAACGCCAGGAACAGAACTGTAATCTCCTGACCCCCCTCATCCAGCGTTGATTTGGACAGGGAAAAGAAAAAGCATCCTTGAAGCACAGAGAAAAAGGGAGAGGTTTGTTTTTTAAAAGTGCTGAAAACGAGCTTTTTCAAAGGGAGCAGGAGTGGCAAACGTCCTTATCAGGTGACATGAAGTCTGATAAAATTCAGAGAGAGATTAAATGATGCTGTTGACTGCTGCAGAGCAGGGAGATGGAGAAAAGGAGAAGGGATGTGCTTTTTGGCCATCGCCTTTTCTCCATGGAGCATCCCAAAGGGGATACCCTCACAATCACGTAGGGCTCTATCCTGCGGTAGGTGGGATGTCACATGTAAGGATTAGAACTCTTTCCTCTCCCTCATCTCTCTTCTCCCCTTTGTTCTGGCTCCTCAACTGTCACAAGTTGACATATCCAGAATCAACAATGAATTCTGACCATCCTGGACAATGCAATTTGCTCAGAAGTACCAAACATACTCTCAAGTCCCCGGGAAGCTCTCACCTCTCCAAAGTATTTTATGAGACAATTTATTTAGGAGAAAGAACAGACCTTAATCAGCAGAAGAATCACGGAGAAACAAAATATTTATACTCAGCCACATCCTGATACCAAACACGATGAAATCCTCCGAGGCGGCTATTAAGGAGATTGCCCAGCGGAAAGGAAATTCAGCAAACCAGATTATCACTAACAGGCTTATCCACTGGAAAAAACTCATCCGAGCAGCCACGAGATAGTTTTGAGAGACAATTAATGAAAGGTAGGGGAGAGGGGAGATTGTAACAGGGTGACAAAGAGCATAAATCCATAAAATACAGATTGTCACGGCTGATCAGACGTAAGGACATTACACGAGCCATTGTACGGCTGGAAGAAGAAAGGGGCGTCAAGATGTTCACAGAGCCTCGTGTCTACGGCTTTGTCAGGGGCATAACTGCTTTTATCATTTTTAATACAGCAAGAAGAATTCCCCTGTTAGTTCAGCTGACAGCCATGAACTGGATGAAAACAGTTTCCACCAGCAGCAATGCACTCTTCCTTACAGCCCAGCCCTGCTGCTCAGGTTCATCGCTACGTCCCACAGCAGAAGGATCCATCTTCTCCAAAGCATGATCCCAAATGCTTAAATCGATGGCAAACCTCCAACAAACTAAAAATGGGTGAAGGAATAAAGGTCATAAGATGGTCTTGGATTGGAAACCCTGAGAGACTGTTAAGCTCTTCCCACTGCTGCAGATTTCCTGGTGGAAACCACTGCTCCTTGAGCTGGACCACAACAGCATAGCAACAGCACAGAGCTATTGCTCTACAGCACATCACTGCTGAGCTAACAGGACTTTCTCTTACATCATCATTCTATGTTATTTCCAAGCCAGGCTCCTCTTAAAACACTGACCTTAAGTCAGAGCTCAACAGCAGATAAGATAGCTAACCCTGAATCTTTATGTCCTCCTGCCTTGCCTCAAATGCACCCTTACCCCCAAGTGCCACTCAGTGGTGGAACCAGGCAGAAAATCAACCAAAAAACCCCAATGAGGAAGGGCTGAGGGCTCCTGGCATGGGAAGATGTTCATGCCATAAGCTCTGGCTGCAGAGAGGACAAGCAGGGACAGACAGATTAAGGGATCTGCCTGAGCTAATACCATGGACATCTTTCCACTGACTTCACTAGGCTTTGGACCAAATTCCTGTACAAAGAGCTGCACTCAAGAGCTATCAAGGAGCTTAATTCATTAGCATTTTTAAAGTACTTTTAGATCCTCGAATGAATGGGGCTATCAAAGTGCAAAGTCATTTCATTAATGATAACAGTCTAAGAACTTTGAGTTGAAGCCTTCAGCCTAAAGCCTTACAGCAGCACAAGTGGTTTTGTAACACGTCACCAAGTCCTACGAGACATTAAAACTTCCTTTCAAAGACTTCTCCTAGACACTAATTTTCCAAGATTCCCTTTCACTCTACAAATTCTGATGGTAATTTTTAAATTTCCATCCAGCAGCGTGGACCCAAACCCTCTTCAGGAGAGCAAGAGGGTGCAAAGCCTTTTGTAGTCGCTGAAAGACGCTCATTGGCGTCAGTAGACTTGATGTGCTTGGTATGCTGTGTCAGGACACGGACCGCAGGGTCTAGCTGCAGGGGAGCCCCAAATTCCTCCCATCATCCTGGGAAGCAGAAAATGAATCTATCACAGGCTTTGTGTGTGTGGTTCTCCAAAATTATACAAAGGAATGGCACACAGGTAGCACGTGAGGATGCAAGGCAAGAAGCCTGGCACGACCTCAGGATGGCCTTGCACACAGTTATTTTTCTTCTTTAAAATAAAATCTCAAGCCTATAAAAACATTGGCAGCAGGCGCCGGAAGACGCACAGTGTACTCTTCTATCGTTTCGCTGGTGGAATAGACTTCATCCTGTTTCCTCTGGCCCCAAATCAAGCAAGACTCCTCACAGGAATTTTCCATTATCCTGTGGCAAACATACCAGGGCAATCCGGCCGCTTAACTGACTTACACTCTGACCCCCCGCTCCAGCAGCGGCGAGATCGTGCATAAAGCACAAGCCATTTCTGGTACAGCGTGCCGACTCCAACACCGCAGTCCCAAGTGAAGAGGGGCTGGAGATCCCAGGCTGCATTATGAGACTGCAGTGGGGCAATGGAGACATCATTGGTGGGCTCTGCTCCACCTCTGTCCTCCTGGCAGACCCTCCTGGCCCCCATTTCCAGTTGCTGAGCTTCTGATTTATTTCCACAGCCCAACAAACACGAAACCAGGGGAAGTACAGACACCTTCAGTATCACTCCTCTGGTTCTACTTTGGCAAAGCCTTTTCTTGCACTGTTTTTACACTAGTCTGGAAATTCATTTCCAAAGCCTGTGCAACCATCCCACCACTGCTCACAGCTGGATCTCCACGTGAAAGACACAGCGAGTGACAAACTCACCCCCCACTAACTCAAAGTAGAGCATCCCAATGACTCCAACTCCCACCCTCAGGCAGAAGGACTCTGGAAATACATCCAAACCCTACAACATCTTTTCAGATACATCTAAGACCATCAATTAACACAAAGTGCCCTTGAATCCCCAAGCATCAGGAACCCCCTCTGCACTGTGGGGTGGTGTGAGGGGATTGCCCGAGGTGTGCTCGCGGTGTTGATAAAAGCACAGAGCTCAGCTTGGCTTTCCCTCAGCCACATTTATTTGCTGAAGAAAAATGTTAGGCATCTCCTCATCCCTGCTCATTTCCGATGTGGTTTCAACTTTCCCCAGGGTCACAGGCAGTGACAGGCATCCCCGAGGCTTATTTGTGTTTGGAGCCATCTGCTGAACAAAGCAGTCTACAATAAACACGAGCCACTGAAGAGCACTGTGGTTTCCTTGGTAGGGGTGACCAAGTGACAAAAGAAAAAAAACAAAACTTGTTTTACTCCTTCTTCCCAGGGATCTGGTCTTGAATAATGTGATGGCTCAGCTCCAACTCCATAATCTCTTCTAGCAGCATGGTTTGTATCAGCCTGGAGAAAGCAGAAGGCTACAACTCCAAAACCACATGCTTAATTACACCGCAGCGTATCAACTCTTTCACTAGGTCTAGTTTGCAGGGGATGGGAATGCTGGGATGTCTCACCCCACAGATATCTGCACTTGACTCATCACAGTTCATGGGTGCCCGCTCCCTCCCCTTGGCCACCACACCCTTCATTAAGCAGTCTGCAAACGAACTAAAAGCTCCTTAATCCTGCAAAAAGCTTCTGTAGCACGAATAGAGACCAGCTTTGCTGTCAGCATTGCAGGGGGGCAGAGGAGAAACTGTCCAGGACGGGCACACAAAGCCCACATTGTCCCACACTGCAATTAATTCCAGGGGAAAAAAAAAAAAGGCCACAGCTTTTGATTTGTGAAGGGGCAAAGCTTTTCTGGGATATATGCTGCAAACAGCAGATCCATGCCCTGCAATGTGCAAGATACTGCTTGCACACCCCAAAATCTCATCTTGGGGTTGGACCCCGCGGCAGCCGGTGCTGGACACGCCTGCGCAGGGAGCTGCAATTTCAATATATCAGCTTAAACTCACTGACTTTTCTTCAACATCATGAATTTCACAGGGGAAACGAGATCCAGAATCTTTCAAAACCTCTTTACAATTTGTTGGCACCTTCCTCCAGCTCTAAGGGATGAAGTTGTTGGGAACACAGTGAAACAAGTGCCACATCACCTCTTTGAAACGAAAATATCAAGGGACCACATCACGTCTTCAAATATTAATCTGTACTTACCAACTAATCAGCACTGACAAAAATAACTCGTCTAATTATCAGAACACTACCACTTAAATAATGAATTATACGCCTTATTAAAAAGTATAATAGATTAGAGGACGTGAAACAATTGCAATTAGTAAAACAAGAAACGCGCGGAAACAAAAAAACCCCGACAAGTGTGATGTGAATTGTATAAATTAATCTTCCAAAATAGCAGCTCCTCTCTTCAGACACATCAAACAGCAGGAACATTTGAAGCCTACTGCAATTCAATGAATACAAGTCACCTTAAAATTCCTGAAAACTCCTTTTAAGACCTTGCCCCTGCTGCTCAGAGCACTGCTCTCTCCCTGACCCCCCCAGCCCATCTCTCCTGCCCACACACCTCTTTGACATGCAAAAATTTCTGGAATACAAGAAATATTGGTCCAGCCAGGAGCTTCTCTAGGACAAGAGGAAATGGCCTCAAGTTGCACCAAGGGCAGTTGAGACTGGATGTGAGGAAGAATTTCTTTGCTGAAAGGGTTCTCAGGCACTGGAAGGGGTTGCCCAGGGCAGTGGTGGAGTCCCCATCCCTGGAGGGATTGAAGAGTCGTGTAGACACAGTGCTGAGGGACATGGGTTAGTCGGGGACTTGTCAGTGTTGGGTTCATGGTTGGACTCCATGATCTTAAAGATCTTTTCCAATCCAGGCAATTCTGGGATTCAGTATGATTCTCACACCACACGAGGTGTGAACCCAGACCCTCGCCCACGGGGGCCTTCTACAAGAGGACAACTCTTGCTCAACCTGCAAAGATGCTGCACAAACCAGTGACTTTCTCCCAGCACTACTGGGAGTGAGCACACTTCGGTGCACCTAATTGCTTTGTTAGGGGAGACGGGGCAGGGGACAGCGACGCTGCTGCAGGTCACAGCTGGGGATCGAGGGACACGTTCCAGCACTCAAGGCAGGAAGTGTTCTTGCAGTTTTCTTGTAATATCCCCCGGTCCCTCTGTGCTGCACATTATCCAGACTCAGCCCCTGCCCTAAATAACGGCACAGGATGGAGCAGAAGGGTGGGTTATGCACAACATCAACCCGCCTCTTGCTGCTCTTGGTCCAGCTCTCCATCCCTGCGCTCTCCCACACGTATCCCGATGGATGATGTGACATTTCCCCATCACACAACCCCTCACTCCTGCACCCTTGGGTGAAACACTCCCAGGTACCTGTGTTCGACAGCAAAGCTCAGCCCTTTGCTTATCTGCTCAGTCATCGTGACAGCACAACTCGTGTTTCTTTGCAGGGATCCTGTAACCGGGGCTTTTAACCGTGTCATTTCTCCCTGTCCTGATGCAGAACAAGGAACAATCTGATTTACAAACAATGCTCAAAGGACCCTCAGCAGAAGCAGAACATGTAAAATTGAGAGGGTTTTTTGAGTTTTTGCCCCAGGAAGGGTGACCCTAGCCCTGCCACCTCTGTGGGGTGACTGCTTAAACAGACGCTCCTTCTCTGATCCCGGGTCAGACCTGACCTTTCCCATCCACAGCCTGCGAGATCCCACAAGCCCTCAATCGCCTCCTCTGCAATCTTCAAACATCAAGGAGTGGATAAAGCCCCTAGATGCTGTGGGCTTGGTTTTTTGTTTTGTTTTTTCCAGGACTCCTTCTGTTCTATCCTTTGCAATATTTACCTTCCAAGGGTTTTAATGTTTGCTGCAGTCCTGGCACTACTCAGATGCAGAATGGCAGTCCACATTCCTAATTGTACCCCAGGGTACAGCACAAAGAGAAAATCTAGCACAAAAAGAAAAACAAAAAGAAAACTATTGATTGCAAAACATTTTAAAAATAAATAAAAGAAATCCAAAACACTGGGTGTCTTTGAGATGGTATAATACAGCCTGACCAATGGTAATTGATCTTTAAAATAACATCCTTCTTCCGACCAAGAAGAAAGCAAGCTAGCAAAATTCCTCCTCGTTTTAAAGCAGTCCTTGAAGAACCTGAACACTGTCCATGTCGATCAGGGGTTATGACAAGGACAAATTAATTCACTTAGTCTCCAAAATTAACTTTATTTAGCCCAGCCCCAAATAATTAATGTCATTCCTTGCAAACAGGTCCTCAAATTCCTCCCTCCAACAACCTGTACCAAGTTAGATGAAGGATAAAAGGCTTTTGGTTAAACATCTCCTTGTAATGCTGAATATATTTTCACTCACAGTTGGGTTTGCTGCATTTTTCTCCTTACAGATAATCCACAGGTACCTTGATGAAAATAAAGCATCTTTGGTTTCTTTAATGATTACATCACCTCTACCCTACTCCATCTTTAAAGAAAAAAGAGGCTTTCCCCCCCAGAAAACATGTTTAGCATTCTGTACAACAATATTTTCCATCTGAGCTCACTTTTAAGACAGAGTTCCAGCTGGAGACAATTAGGAAGGTCAGGAATACAAAGCAAAAAGTGGAGGGGAGGGGGTTACACACTGGCAGGGCCCTATAGCCCACTATACATTCATTTAGCTTGGAGCATGGGGCTATACACACCAGAGCCCGTGGAACTGGTTGAGCACTTCATATCTCGTGTAGAAACACTTCGATGTGTAGATCCTTCCAGAGAAACTAGTCAGCCTTCAGAGATTTTGCATCATGCTAGAAAACAAACATTTAAAATCCAAACTAAAAAAGTACATCCTCTTGCCTGCTCGCAGCTCCGAGTATATTTAAATATATCAAGTGTGTTAACGCATGGGAACAAGAGAGAAGGACTGGAAATGCAGTTAAGTACAAGCCAAGGTGAAGCCAAGTTGTTTGTTTTCATTACTAAAACCCACAGAAAAGAAATGCAAAACACGAAACAGCCCAAAGCCAACAGTGAAAATCACATGCAGTCAGAGGATTTTCCAAGGGTAAATGTTTGTTTTTATCCCAGTGCACTTAGGTCAGCTTGAATTTATGTTAATACCATCAACAGAGCAGAGCCAAAACACTCACACTTGACAACCTGTAGATTTTTTTTTTTTTTTAAATTTAAAATATTAATTTGTCTTCCTGAACATAAATATGCAGCACTCTCCCTTTCCCATTGCACCAGTATACACCAGTATAAACCTGCAACACTGATTTTGGCCACAATCAGTGGTGACTACAGACATTCCAACACTCTCATTTATTTTAAGCATCACCTTGCCACCCAAATCTCCATATTCTCCAGATTTTTGCCTGCTCCTGCGAGCACGGCAGCGTTTGCGTGCCGGTTTGCCATCCCTTGCCTACATTTCTTACCTCGCTCCGGTCTCTCTGTGCTAAATCTCCGTCCTGCCTGGTGCTCGCCACACCAAGTTAATCATCAGGTGTGAATTTAATGAATGTGTTGTTTCTCCTTTCAACCAGGTCATTAATAGAGTTGATAAATCAAACGTGCCATTGTACTCGGTAACACTGGGTTGGTGATATTCCCCAGAGGACCAGGACACGTAAAGCGAGGGATGAAATTCATTGAGACATAAATACAGTGTCCTCATCTGTGACAGTCGGATGTAATCAGACTCTGGTTACGTAAGGGAAGGTTGTGCTCTGGCCTGCTCCACAGAAATGCCACAAGACCAATACAGAAAGACATCAAAACTGGCTGGCAATACATTTCATCCATCGCTTCTCCTTTTATTTGTGCTGCCAGATCAGTAACATTTACTGTTGTTTCATACAAGCTCAGACAGAAAACAATACAGACAGGGCAGAGTTTTTCTTGATTTTAAAAGGAGGATGGAGCCTGAAGATGGGGAATGCTCCATCTGGCAAACTCTAGATGGGTTTTTTTGCCCCTCCTTCGGACAATCCAGCTGATCCTTTGTGCACAGTGGAAGTTTCCCAGCACACCCTCCTGCACGTACAACCCCGGGCATTAGTACAACCATCAGGAGGTTGTGATGAGAACTGAAGACCAAAGCAATGTCTATAGCTACCATCAACTTTGGACCAACCTAACCCAGCTCCACAACAGCAAGCCTGAGACCATTAGTCTCCACTGCAGATGTCCAGGACTGCAGTATCTGCAGCCTCACCACACATCCTGCAGTTCATAGAACAGTCTGGGTTGGAAGGGACCTTAAAGCTCATCCAGTCCCAACCCCCCTGCCATTAGCAGGGACACCTTCACTAGACCAGGCTGCTCAAAGCCCCATCCAAGCTGGCCTTGAACACTTCTAGAGAGGGGGCGTCCACAACTTCTTTGGGCAACCTGTAAGTTCATCAGACCCCACAGTTACTCAGTGCAAAAGATTTTGCACAGCACCAGCCAGCAAGGAGCTACCAGAAAACACCTAAAAAAAATCAACACAAACCCAAGCTCAGCTCTGTGCAATCACATGGCTCAGCTTTTATTTCTGCTTTTCTTTCAGCTTTGTGCTGAGCAGCCTGGCTGGTTGACAGAACTTCCCATCTCTCAGAGCTCCAGCAATGCAGAAAGCTCCTAAGGTTGAGCCTATTTAAATGCTAATGAAAGGGGCAAGGCGAGGCACAAGGAGAAGAGGCATTATTGGGTTCATTCACCTGACAGCACCAGCAGCAATAAAGCCAGAACCATCTTCACATGGAGGAACTTGAACAATCAACCCAAAAACACAAGAGTCCTGGATGTGGGTCACAATCCCAAAAGACCTGAGAAGATCTCAGTGGATGCTCTGGGACACCAAGACTTGACAGAAGAGATATCTCCCTGAGCAGGTCACAGAGATGCATTGGGCAATGAGCAGCACTGGGAACACCCTTGAGGAACCAACTCTGTTCACAGGCACCTCCAGACGTGACTTGACATAAGCACGACAGGCTTCACCCAACAAAACCCTTAATTACGCTGAAGTAGTGCCTCAGCAGTGACGCAGCCAGGAGGAGATTAACATTATGGGGGGAATCACGTCTCCTGCTGTACTGGCTCATGCTACAGTTGGTAAGGAGAGATCAGCATCTCCTGAGGACCACACATCTCCTCCTGGGATGTTTAAAATACCTGGGAAGAAGAAATGTCCTCCAGAGGTACTGATCCCTCCTCTGCAACTGCACGGGGAGCCCCAGCCACCAGCCCGGACAAGACCCGTACCTGTCAGAGATACTCGGCGCGATGAGTCTCCGCACGGGAGCCCTGCCAAGGCTCAAGTGCTTCGCAATTAACTTTCACAACAAACCAAAGCCTCAAGAGCTTTTAATCTCCAAATAAGTAGGAGATGTGGGTCCATGCCAGGGCTTCTGTGTCCTCGTTTATTGACGAGGCGCTGATAAGAACCCGGTTGCTTTTTGTCTGTTTGCACAATGGGAACTCCAGTTCTTTACCTTCATTTCCATAGCAGGCTAAGGAAGAAAGGCACAGTGGAACTGGGCAACAGGTTAAAACACGGGGAACATTTGCCTAGCAGTTCAACCTCATGCAAATAAGCTTAAAGGAAATGCTGAAGAGCAAAGATAAAAATTCCAGCAGAGGTAGCAGCCAAAGCAAAAAAATCTCCTGCTCGTGCTGCTGTTCTCCACTATAAAAATAAATTTTAAAATTAAAAGTATTTTTTAAAAATATATACTTTTGTGAGTTCATCAGAAAGTAGCTACTCTTCCCTGCTAGCCATCGTTTATAAGAGGTGAAATAACTCACAAAGCAAGTTCGTGCTTGCCTGAATCAACAGGCAGGAAGGAAACTCAGATCCCAGCCCAGCAGGATAATGCTCCGGCTCCTCATTAGGATTCTTCGTTGGCAACAGCACTTGTCACACAGACAGACACTGGACTCGTGTTTACGGAGTTCAGCGCCTGCCCAGCTCTTCATCGTGATACTACTTTTAATCACCCCCAGAACAACTCGCCCACGGATCACACCGCTCTGCTGCTCCGGCAGCACGGAACGGAGGTGCCCGCAGAGCACACACACTGTCTGCTGCTTTACCCAGCAAAGTTTTGGCTCAAATTCAGGAAGAACTGGCTGTCTGTTGCTCAGGACAACACTGACCCAGCTCAAGCGTGAGCACACTGATAAAACAGTGTTTGTGTAGCACTGGTATTAAAGATCTGTGGAGGCTGATGGGAGCCGTGACAGTGAGCAGAGGCAGAGAGAGACTTTTTGGTGTCTATTTTAACATACTGGTGTCTATTTTAACTCTGGCAAAGTACCTGCAAAAGCCACGGGGCAGGGGATGAGTTACAGGCAGGCACCTGACATCCTCTTTGATTTAGTTTGAGTCTGAGCCACACCATCTGTGGTACCCTACACCTGCTCTCCACACCCTTGATCCCTACTAATAGACTGGAATAAAGGAAAACCTTTGTGCTTTTACCCTATACTCAAAAGTTCTGTGTTGTTTTATTTCCCTTATTTATTTCCCTTTAGAAATATGTTTATTTCCCTTTTTTCCTGGTTTTTATTCATTTTCACCAGGAAATAAAAAAAGAAAATAAAAAATTTGGGCGATGTTAATCACCAACTTAATACTGCTCTCCTAATGACAGACACACAGGTTTACAATGAGATCAGAGCAGCTCTGCTAATCAGGGATAAACCTAGTACACTATAGAGGGTTAAGACTTTTTTATTAGTCTTTCTTGTTGGTCTAATTAATGGTATTACCCTCTGAACTGTGTACACACACTTAAAGAAATTCAAGATAGGCTGAAAACACACCCCAGAGGAACCAGAGGGTGTTTAATAATTTCCCACCAGTTATCTCTAGCACTACGTCCATTCACGCCATCCACTTGTAGCCAGCAATGCCCTACTCACCCTTTTTATTCAAGATACTTGGTTGATAAGTATCTTTGACCATTGATATATATAAAAAAAAAACATGAACAAAATTATTTTCAGAGCATCACTCCAATTTTTCCCACTTCCCCTCTCCTCACCAGATTGTCACAAAGACTCATTTGTTGATTCGAGTCCAGGAAAGATGCAAAAACACTGCTGAAAAATAAGCTTGTGCTTGTATCAGCAGATGATCTGAGAGGTCTTTTCCAACCTTAATGACTCTCTAATTGGGTAATAACCAAAAATGAATTAACAAACGAGAGCTACCTCACAAAAAAATTGCAGTTAAGCAAAATATCCCCCATTTCGGAATCTTTATGTACAGCTGCAACTAAAAGGAACTGTCACAAATCACAGCTAGTCTTCAGGGCTCGGATAATTTTCCTTCTTGAAAAGAACCCAAAAGCTCAGTTGCTCCCAGCTCAGAATACACTGGAGGATCCAATACTGACATTTTTGAAGATACCTGGATGACTTCAAGCACCCAGCCTGAAACGACACTGGGCACGAGTTCCTGCAGCAGGTATCTACCAACCCAACCGCACAAGCCCCTCGTGCACATCCTGACCAAGGGGCAGGTCCCTGCCACCATGTGAGTGGTGTTGATGGTTGGACTGAATGATCTCAGAGGTCTTTTCCAACCCTAATGATTCTGAGCATCAAAATACCTCATCGGGCCTTTCAGCCCCACAGGTTTGGCTTGGCCAGCGACAAAGAACCTGATCAGGTCACCCACATTGTCTCTGAGCTGGATGGCACCAAGGTAGGGAAAAGATCCTCCAAAATTAGGGCAGATGAACCTCAGGACCAAATGCCATGTGTGCAAGAACCAGGTACATCACCACATCAACAAAGGGCCTGAAATAGGTGCAGCCCTGCAGATCTACACCCAAATCCCACTCCCGAGACCGTGCACAAAAGGGTCTCACACCAACAAGGATTTACTTGATTTCTCCCTGTGCAATATTCACATCCACTGGAAAATGTGATGGTGCAAAGCTGGGTTTGACTAAACTTCGTGATGAGGTCAAAGGTGTGTGTGCTGACATCACGGTATCGACAGGCTGTCACCGACACACCAGCCAGCTCCGCTCAGTTGATATTATCTGGATCATTTCATGTTGCCAACAAGCGGAGTTAATGTCTTATCTGCATATGAGTTCTTAATCCTGCAGGGTGGTCATTATCATGTTATTGTTGGACTAATTAACGGGCAGAGCTCTCATGGCTTTTTTTATGCGTGCTTCCACCTCCCAGGTAAAACAAATATAAAATAATCACAACCATATATCCCGATTTAGCATCAGGCTATTTCCAGGAGCTGCAGACTCCACAATTGAACCCCAGCAGCACAGGGAGCACTACAGTCCACAAACCACACCAGCATCAAACCAACTTCAGCCCAAGAAAAGATGGTTCCATTTAAATAAAAAAAGGAAAGAATCTTTAAGGAACCTGTAAGGTATTCAAACCTATTTAGGAAAGTGCTTTCCATCAATCTCACCATATGTGTAACGCTGAATCGAAGATGTTCTGCTGCTGTAGATGCACCCAGAAATCAAATTGGTCCCTAATGAATGCACTCCAAAACCACAGCGATAAGCAGAGCGTGGACGTGGTGTTCAACTAGATCATTTACCAAAATACCCTGGAAATGATGCATGTGCGAGGAGGAACAGCGCATAAAGAGATGCTCTGCAAAGGCAGCAAAAGCACAAACTGCTTTCTGAGGCTCTGCTGTCCCTGAAAGCAACAATAAATTGTACCTGGTGACCCACTCGGAGTGACCTCAGCAGCTACCAGTGACCTGCCCAGGGGCTGCTGTCCCAGGAGCAACGGCACTGCAGACCCTTGGGAAACTCCAGCAAAACTTACACAGCTTGCAAGCGACTTCTGGGAGCTCAAATCTCCAAGCTGAACTAAAGAGACACAGTGACATGGGCATGAGAACATAGGGAAGGTGGCAGCTCCTAACCCCTGTCCCAGCATCCCCCATTAACCTCTTTCTCTCCTGCTCATGGCCCAGCTCCTGAACTGGGGCAGACAGCTGGGGACAACCCCAGGAGGAAATGTTCAGGACTGGCCAGTGCAGAGCTGCTCAGCTCCTCTCTGGTCTCAACCTTGTCCCCTCTCCCAGCAGCTCCAACAACCCACCAAAAGCATCCGTGTACAAAAGCATCAGGACTCCAGGGCTCTGCAGGAACCCACCATGAAGCCAACACTCAGCTCAGGTACCTCATCATTAATAAATCCTGCAGCATGTTTGCTTACATTACAACACACAACTCCAAAATTCACCTTCATGGCATTAAATACAGCATTTCAGTGAACAGGTGGCCCTTCAACAGCTTCTCAGCCCCACACCACTATCACCTTTTTATTTGGAGAGGAGCTGCACAGCTTCAGCCCCACCAGCTCCTGTTACTGCTCTTGGAAATTTAAGAACTCCTTTATTCAGCCCTCTCACCCCAAACCGTCAGTTCTGGACCACGAATGGAGATCATGCAGGAAACTGAAGCTCATTTGAACAAAACCCTCCACAGCTTTAAAATGAGCTTTGTTCCCAAGGATGACAACAACAATCTTCACAGATTCCATTGTATGATGGAAATGTGTCGGGAAGCACAGCGTGTCTCCTTTCCGAAGTGATTCCCCTTCTCCTGCCCAAGGAAAGAAACGATGACAAATTTGGGCAAAGCCATTTAACAACTCCAGATACATTACGGGGAATATAAAAGTTCAAGGAATTAATGGTAAGAATGTGCAGGTGGATAAAATGCCAGGTTTTTTCCTGAGCAGATAATACAACAATTGACAAACACAGAAGCAAATAATTGGGTGTGTTTAAGGCTAGAAAAAAAAAAACCAACGCCAAGAAATGCTGTGCCCTCCTTTCACATCAGAGGGCAGCTGCTATACAAAACACAGCTGCTTTTGGAGATTTTCCTGC
>NW_010313564.1:18773-23468 GCF_000700745.2 Antrostomus carolinensis
GTCCTTTACGTTTCTTCTAAGATGTTCTTTTTCCCCTCCTGCAACTTAAGAGAGTGTCTAGACCGTCTAAATCTAAACATCAAAGGCAAGTTCCTCAAATCTATTCCTCAAATCAATTCGCTTTGCTTTCCACTCCTAACACAGCACATCTCCCTGGAAAACAGACAAACGCTTCCCCTGCTTGTGTGCCTACAGCAAATTCTGACCTGTGACAGTATCTTACAGAAATCAGAAATATCCTAGAAAAAAAAAACCTACCCCTTTATATGATGGGAGGGCAGAGACTGCTCAAACCAGCACAAGTACCGAAAGCAGAATCTTACAAAGACCTTTTAACACATCCCTACAGGGTACACAACGCTTCTGCACACACCTAAGCAAGAACACACCAGCAAACGAAGCATTTTGGGATATTCTGCTGTTAAAAGGGAGCAAAGGGAAGTGGTTACTCAGGGCAATCAGCCTGCAGCATGAATTCTGCGCAGACCCAGTGCTGAGCTTCCCTTTCAGCCCATCAGCAAAGACCAACACTGACCAACTCCGTACTGTTTTTCCCAGGTAATTTCCAGGGGAGGATGATGGACAGTTTGCTTAAAAATAAACAGTTTGCTTAAAAATAAAAAAATAGCAGTTTGCTTAAAAATAAACAGCTTGCTCGCTTGCACTCGCTATTAGAAAACCCTCCCGCTGTAAAGTGGCCAGGGGATTTGGTTGGCAAGTCAACAGTCTGGGTAGTGCAGGTTGTTACCATCAGAAAGACACGTCCACTTCTGCAAATCCCACATTTTCTAAGAACTAAAAAGCAAATGAAAATAGAGACTTAAACCTCAGAGAGGCTCTCAGTTACAAACCCCAAACCCCAGCCTCAATCTGCTGGAACAGAGGCACAAGACCCATTTCCCCTGCTCTGCAAAAACTACTTCTCCACAGCAATGTCAGCTCGCTGGGTCTGATTGCTGTTGCAAAAAGGAGTCGCAAAAAAACCCCTGAAGACAGGGATCAGCACGGGGCTGCGCTCACCTGCTTCCTTCACATCCCACACAGCACACCTATTCACACCAAACACTATTTCTGCCCTCCTCTACCTGTGTTATTTACTGCAGAAAGGAGATTTAACTCCCCGCTGAGGGAGGATACATGCTCTCATGAGAGAGATGGTGATGGAGAGGTTTGGGATTCTCCTCCAGATTCCACCCAAAGCAGGACAATAAAGCAGAGATTGCACGGGAGAGGAGCGTGTCCCCGGGGACGGCAGCAGCAAAGGCTGCGACACACACCAGCTCCCCGTCAGACAACCCCAAAGGTTCAGCTCCCAGATGCAGCCTGTAAAACCTGTGAAATTTTAATTTAGAGGGAGAAGTGGCATGAAAAGATGCAAGGCAGAACAACTCTGTAAGGACCGAGAAGGGTGAGAAATGGATTTATGGATGCTCTCAGAAGAGATGTTGCTTCCCCCAAAAAAAAGTTTGCAGAAGCAGCAAGAGGCACAGGAGATTCTCCAAGAATGTAGCCCAGCCTGGGACCATGTCACAGCAGAGCATCACTCAGTCCCTTTTCCTTCTTCTTCAATGAAGAGGTTGATACTCTCCCAAGCACTGGCTCTGCTGGGTGCCCATCCATGATGCCTTTACCACAGCACCACACTCCCCTTCATCATTCTCTGGGTACCTTTGCTCCTTTCCCATCATCCAAGTGATCCAAAAGCAAACAGCTGTGGCACTGCATGTACTTAAAATCTGTGGCTGATCACACGTCTGAAAAGCAAAACTCGAGAGGTTTTTGCATTTCTCAGGGCAAAACCCAGCCCTGTCCCCTGCAGCTCTCACAGCACACAGGTGTCACAAATCCTAATGACAACAGCTCATTTTTCATCAGGTGCTCCACACAAAAACACCTCTCTGCTGCAGCTCACCCACTGCACTCAAAAGCGGACGTCTTTGCAATTTATCAGTTTTCAGATACAGACACATCACCTCATCAGGCACAGCCAAAAACCAGAAACCTGCCCCAAAAGCCACCCACACCGAGTCCAGCTGGGAGCAGCCAGCCTGAATCGCACACGGCCAGCTCCATCCCCATCCCAACGGCTCCTCGCAGGGATGTGGGGAAGGAGAGGACTAACGAGATTAGAGAAATAAGGGATTTATCAGATTACCGAGGCCACGCAGCCAGAGCCCAGCCAAGGGGCACTGGGGTATCGGGATGTCCCTGGGAGCCACCGCCTCCGGCCCATGTCACACTCAATCATAATCAATACCCCTGCAAAGTTGTTCTTACGCATTGTCCTCCTATAAAGCCTCTGTTATCTTAGGTCCCCTCAGTTCACAGCCTGTCACCATCACTCAACCTCAGCCTCTTACCCCAGGGGAGGCACCCCTAAACCTCTAATGACCCCCCCCCCCTTAGGCCAGGGGTGCATGAGGACAACTTTAGAAAGAACTTTTCCAACTTGTGCAAACAAGCTGGCTACGAAAAGGACTTCGGCCAATGCTTTCAAAAGTGGTTATTCAATGTCTGTTCTGGTGGGACAGCCCAGAGCTGCTGCTTTTTCTGGTTTAAAAAAAAAAGCCAGACCCATTTCACATCTCTGAATATTAAAATACACACTTGTCTAGCTTGAGGACTCCAGACCTGTTGCTTCCACAAAATCCATCTTGATCCCCAAGAGCAGCAGCCACAAAGACTCAAGTGAAATCACACAGCCAGCGAAAGCAGGAAGAGATTGCAAAGCAGCCAGGAGCAACACCCTGAGCTTGCAGCATCCCATGGGTGAGGATGTAGCCTGAAAAACGAGGCCTCTGGTTGACCCATTCCCCAGGGTTTCACACTCAGGATTAACCACAGCCTGGCTCTGCACCCCGTGCCATGAGCACAGCAGTCCTGCAAGCTGCTGTGTCACTACCAAAGGCTCTTACCTCACAATTCGCTGCCACCAAGAAACGATGAGAAGTGAATTTTAACAAGCTGGAGACTGAAGCATCGCTACGTTTCGTGCCTAATTCATAACGATATACTTTGGTCCTGCTTGGAGCAAGGAGAGGAGCAGGGACCACTGGAGGGAAGACATTTGCCCTCCAAGGTTGGGCAGCCAGCCTCCCCAGCTGCAAAAGCCTCTTCTGGCAGCTCAGAGTGTTTCATGCTCAGGATGCAGATTTCTCTGCGTTCCCTGGCTCCCCTGCCAGAGAACAATGAGTTTACTAATGTAACTGGCGTAAAAAAAGAGTAACAGGAGGAAAGGTTGTCCTTCTGGAGGATACCCAGCCCCACCAGCGATTATTTGAGAGTGCCTGAATCCAACAGACAAAATCACCCTTAATCTTCCCTGAGTTTAAGTCTGGGACCTATTTATACCTCTTTCTCCCCATCTGCAAGTCTAAGACCAAACATCTTTACAGTTATGTTACAAATCAGGGAGTCAGAGACCCCGGATTAAGTCCTCCTTCAACTTCAGAGTTGACTTGAGCTTACTCATCCTCAGGAGCTTCACTAAAACTCCCCTGGACAAGCCTTAAAGGAATGATAATCTAAATATTATGCCAATCACGCCAGATGAGGCTTTCAAATAGGAAAACTCCAGAAAAGATATTTTAAATTAACATCTTCAAAGATTAAGGTGTAACAGGAACCTGAAGTGCTACCTGCAGCCAGTCCCGTGCATCTAAACCAACCATGTGATTATTGCTATGCACAAATTTATTTCCCAGTGCACACAGTTGTTTCAGAGCACGAAGCTAATTGCTCTCTCACTCCATGAACTATGCAGGACAGAGGTAAATACAGGAGGAAACTATTAGAAAGACAAATAGTACTGCAAGACCCTGATCTTGTGATAAGCTTGGTGCAAAAATGCTCCCAATACCTGACTGGATAGCAATATCCAAAGTCCTCAGGTTCCTTTATAGTATCAGTTCTCAAGCTCTGGAAGAACAAATAGCAGGGAAGATGTCTGAAAAGATGAAAATGGTACATTTTCAACAGCCTGAGATGATTACTCACAAAATAGCAACAGCACAGAGGTAACTGATTGCCTCGTGGGCAAAAGTCAAAGTCTTTGCACTGTAGCCATGAAAGTGTACAGGGATCAAAGAGAAAAAGAGAAAACTCTATTTTAGGCTGTCACGAGCAGAAAGGTCCTCCTGGCCTGGCCCTTCAGCGTCACCAGCCACCAAGACAAGACTGAAATCTTTCTTATGCTGCATACACCTGAGATCACCACGCAGCAGGGAGGAGAAATCCTTTATTCCAGGAGCAGAGTGCAGCTCCTGCTCCCTTCCCAGTTGAATTTTGGCAGCATCTGTGTAAACACCACCATCCCCAACCATCACACCCAGCTCCACGCAACCCCAGGAGCCGGGACGCAGTGACCGCCCCCGTGGCACCGACACTCTGAAATAGGAAGCAAGATAAGCCAAACATTGAGCAAGGTATTATTAACACCACTCAGCTATTGATTGCACTTTACATCTTCAAGAGCTTTACCAACGTTAATTAATTAAGGTGTTTTCTATTTAATGCTGGGAGGAGACTAAAGCAAAAACATGAGGCTGAACGGACCGACCGCCTGATTCAGCACAGCAAGTCCTTGCGTCCAAGTTCTGGATTTCAGAGAATCCCAGACTGGTTTGGGTTGGAAGGGACCTTAAAGCTCATCCAGTTCCAACCCCACTGTCAGCAGCAGGGACACCTTCCACTAGA